>NC_053155.1:85487562-85690062 GCF_016835505.1 Polypterus senegalus | reverse complement strand
GTGGTTTTTTAAAAATTATTTTTCGTTCCTTTTTATGTAATCTTGTCCTTAATGTCATTACAAAATTAATAATATAATATTCACAATGAAAGATTCAAAATAAAAAGTGGACTAACAAAGAGATAAACATGGATTGCAAAATGCTACAGATAATTATTGCACAGTATATTTTGAACGGTTTTGGTTTTGCACAGAAAATGTGCCTTTTTCATGTTTGATCACAACAGAGCAGCCAGTCTCAGATAATCAGGGTGTTGCCCATTTTCTCAATGCATTGTCACCAAGCATAACATAAGATTTATACTCATGGGGGCCAGAGCCCATTGCAGCAGCATTAGGTACAAGGCAGGAACCAACCTGACACACAAGGGGGCCAATAACCTGAGATGCACATTTTTAGAATATGGAAGAAAACTGGAAAAGCTGGAGAAAATCTGAGGCAGACATAGGGAAAATGTGCAAAGTACACACTGACAGCGAGCCAGCCTGGCATGTTAACCTGGGACAGAGGATCGTGCCAATCACTGTGGCTCCACTGCGCAATACATAAAATTTCTGACATCAACAAATAATTGTCACAAGCACTTAAATTTCTTTGTGAAGTGGGTAGGATTCCAGCTTGGCTATGAGCATTTCTGCTATAATAGTTTTGGGTTTGTATTTTAGATGTATCTATTCATATTGAGTGGAATGTGCATGGTGTTTACTTTTTGCTGATCTAATTTGTTGAAAATGAAAATTAATACTTTTTTTTTTGTGGACCACAAACGGCATGAGTGGTGGTGGTGGTGGGTGTCAATAATTAAATATTTAGAAATAAGAAAAAGGAGGTTTGGGGTTTGGCAGCTTTTACCTCAAACTGTTTTTATTTGTCAATGCATTTGTGGTTTTGCAGCATTGCTTCTTTTCACATTTTTTAATGATTTACATTCGTACAGTCTAACCAGTTTGTCATTTCCCCTTTAGTTTGATGTCAAGCTTAGATTAACTATTGTGATGGTCATATGCTATTGAGGAAACGGATGAATAAATATACTCTCTATGTATACTCATATATTGTATATGCTGTAAATTGTATATAGAGTGTTTGTATATGTGTGTTGTAAATGTTTGTGTCAATGTGTACATTATTGGAAGACAATCTCATAAACTAGCCTTCTTCAATGGGGTAGCTGGGCTCTCCCTTAGAGTTAAAGTGTGAAGCACAGAAATCCCTGTGGATGTTTCACAGACGCCATCATTTGGAAGGAGACCCCAGGAAAGAACCAGGGCTCACTGGGAGGATTATGTCTCCTAGATGGTCTGGGAACAGCTTGGGATCTCACAGTATGAGCTGGCAAGTGTGGCTGGGAAAAGGGACATTTGACTGTATTGCATATATAACAAAAACAAACACAAAAATCAAGCACTTGAAGGTTAACTACTCTTAGGGTTGCATTCTACAACCATAGTCATTATACAGCTATAATATCGTATATACGGTATAGAAATATAAATAACTAGGTGAAAATAACTATCAACATGAAAAATTAAAAGAAAGCCAGATCAATGTTGCTATTATTATGTTATTCACTTTTATTTGGCAGAATGCCAACTGTCCTCTATTTTTAAAACTTTCAGAAATAATGTTGCCAAAGAAAAACTGTAAACTTTACCAAATATATCAAATTTTACCTCCATCAATCCATTTTGTGAACCTGCCTAATTGAGTTTTAGGGTTGCATATAATCCTGATATTCCTGTATATATTCTATGTATTCTGTATATATTCTGATATCCTGTATATATATGATATTCCTGTATCATCAAACAGAAGGTAGGAAACAGTCATGTATATAGTGCTAGCTCATATATAGGAGTCATTTTGATAGCCACTTCATATGATCATGTCATTACTATGCTTTTTGCTGACCAGTTTCCTGTGTAACATAACAAACATGCGCCTTTGCCCACTGCTGTCCTTAGCAGTCGCATACAACACAGCCCCTCAGCACTGAAAAAACCTGCCATGAAGCACCTCTGACACCCCTCTGTATTTCTGTGCATCCTCTACACTCTGCTCCCAATTGAGCTAAACTCCGCAAACTGTGTAATCAAATTTGAAGTCACTAGAATTACATTCTTTACAATTTATTACTTATGGTAATGTCACAATATCTGCAAAAGCAAAATATTTTTTACTGAAATGGAGCCTCAGATCGTCCCTTATAACAAATCACAATAGAGCAAAACAGTTAATGAAGCAAATCTTGCATTTGAAACTGATTTATGCTGTATAAAAACACTGATTGATTAATAATTAATAGCAAATAATACTTAGCCAAATCCATATTATAAAACGACATAGAAGCATTAAAGAAAACCCAGGGAAAAGTGACTAGGCTGATTGTGTACGGTGAAGACTGATTGTGTTTCATGAGGAAAGAATAAAAGAGATAAACTTATTTTGACAAACAGAGAGTAAGAGGCAACATTATCAGAGTTTTTAAAATTATGAAAGGAATTAGTACAGTGCATTCCAGCTGTTACTTTAAAATAAATTCTTCAATAACAACTTGGGGAAATGGTTGGAAACTTGTTAAGATTAGATTTTGCAGAAATTGTTCTAGAGTATTTAATTAATATGTAATAATATTTTATATATATATATAGGAGACCCAGGTTCGCTTCCCGGTTCCTCCCTGCGTGGAGTTTGCATGTTCTCCCCGTGTCTGCGTGGGTTTCCTCTGGTTACTCCGGTTTCCTCCCACAGTCCAAAAACATGCAATTTAGGTGGATTGGCGATCCTAAATTGTTCCTAGTGTATGTGTGTGTGTGTGCGCCCTGTGTTGGCTGGGATTTGCTCCAGCAGACCCCTGTGACCCTGTAGTTAGGATATAGCGGGTTGGATAATGGATGGATATATATATAGTGAGACTTGCCTGGACACCACCAGGTGAAAACCACATCTTTATAAAAGTCACACATTTATTTATCCACAAATAAACACAGGTTTCAGTCCCCAACACCACACAAAGCACACAGCAATAATCTCCCACAATGAATTCTTCTATAACTCAGTCCTTAGGTGCTAATCTCCTCCTGGGAGCTTTGTCCTGCTCCCATTCCCGACAATAGCTCCTAGACTGTAAGGAGGCGCGCCTTATATTCCCGCCCGGATGTGCTCCAGGTGGCTGGTGACGATCTTCCGGCAGCACTTCCTGGTGTGGTGGAAGTGCTGCCCTTTGCCCCGGAAACACTCCGGGCGTCCCTGGCAGGTTCATCCGCCATCTTCCCTGGTGTGGTTGAAGTGACGGCTCTCAAGGTCCTTTGAGGCTTGAGGCACCCCCCGGCGGTGGCCACAGGTCCAAACAAGCCAGAACCCTTTTTCTCCTTTCCCATGGTCCTCTCCAAGTCCAGGGCGGTTCCTCTCTTGTGACCTGGAAGCTATTATTGTCCTTTTCCGGTCCCTCCAGGCATCCCAGCCAGGTAATGACCCCGGCAATCTGCCACTATATACATATATATATATATATATATATATATATACACATATATATATATATATATATATATATATATATATATATATATATATATATATATATATATATATATATATATATATATATAGATATAGATATAGATACAGTGGAACCTTGGTTTGTGAGCATAATTCGTTCCGGAAACGTGACAGCAGTAGGGGTGTGCCAGCCACCCTACCCAACATAGACAGATGCAGGAGGCACACTTATAAAAGCACAAATGATTTTTAGCTTTTTCTTTGCTTGTGGGCAATGCCTTCCCTGTCCCCACAAGTACAGCACAGTGTCAAACACAGAGATAAGCACACTTTAAAAACAATGTTCTTCTTCTTTTCTCTCCCTTTCTTTTCTCTTTCTCTTTCTCCTCCACTACTCCTTGGCAAGCTTCATCTCCCTCCTCCCAACTCTGGCTCCCTGAGTAGTGTCTGCTGGCTCCTTTTATGCATTACTCGGAAGTGCTCCAGGTGCTTGATGACCTACTTCCAGAAGCAAGTCCGGATGTGGTGAAAGAACCACCTACATGGACTTTAGAGCAGCTGTAGCACCCCTTGGTGGCAGCCCCAGATCCCAACAGGGCTGTATGCAACTCCTACTCCCATGAAGCCCTGAGGGAGTCCAAGGCACTGGACAACTCTGGGGGAGGTAATGCTCTGACCACACTTGCTGTCACGGTCCTTCCAGTGTGGAGGTGTCTCGGCCGGGCAAGGACCCCAGCCATCCACAACAATATATACACTGCTCAAAAAAATTTAATTAAGAATGTAATGAAATAAAAATGAATATTCAAGTGGAAATTTGTTGAGAACAAAATGATGTAACAACAGTCAATGGAAACCAAAATCACCAACCCATTGAGGGCTAGATTCAACATCACACCAAAAATCACAGGCCAATATAACTTGAATGAATTTCAGGGCATCAGCAAGCTCTGATGCTACTTTGTGACGTCGGATGCGCCGATACATAACATCCCAGAGGTTCTCAATTGGATTCAGGTCTGGGGAAAATATGGGCCAGTCAATGTTATCAATGCCTTGGTCATCCAGGAACTGCCTAAACACTCTGGCCGCATGAGTCCAGGCATTGTCCTACACCAGGAGGAACCCAAGGCCCACTGCACCAATGTAAGGTCTGACAATGGCTCTTAGGACTTCATCCTGGTACATAACAGCAGTCAAGGTACATTTGCATAGCACATGGAGGACTGCCCTCTCTCCAAAGATATGCCTCCCCAGACCATCACTGACTCTTCTTCATATCGATCATGCTAGATGATTTTGTAGGCTGCATATCATTCACCATGGCGTCTCCAGACTGTTTCACGTCTGTCACATGTGCTCAGTGTTACTCTCATCTGTTAAGAGAACAGGGCATCAATGGAGCAGCTGCCAATTGCAACAATCTCTGGTGAATGCCAATCAAGCTGCACTGTGATGGGCTGTGAGCACAGGTCCCACTAGAGGACATCAGGCCCTCATGCCATCCACGTAGTGTCTGTTTCTGATAGTTTGGTCAGAAACATCAGTAGCCAGCTGGAGGTCATTTTGTAGGGTTCTGGCAGTGCTCCTCCTGTTCCTCCTCATGAAAAAGAAACAGATATCGGTCCTGCAGCTAGGTTGATGGCCTTCTACAGCCCTGTCCAGCTCTCCTCATGTAATAACCCATCTCCTGGTATCTCCTCCATGCTCTTGAGACTGTGCTGCGAGACACAGCAAAACGTCTTGCTACAGCATGTATGAATGTGCCATCCTGGAGGAGCTGGACTACCTGTGCAACTTGAATCTGCTGCAGGTACCACCTCATGCTACCAGTAGTGACAAGGACACTAGCAAAATATTAAACTAGAGAAGAATCAGTCAGGAAGGATAAGGAGAGAGCAATTGTCTGTGGCCACCAACTCAAAACCATTCCCTTTTTGGGGGTTGTCTTGCTGTTGTCTCTCCAGTGCACCTGTTGTCACTTTTTATTTGCTTCAAAGCAGGTAAAGTTGATTCACAATCACTTATGCTTCCTAACTGGACAGGCTGATATCTCTGAAGCTTAAATGAATTGGCGTTAGACTGTGATGATTAAGTGTTCCCTTAATTTTTTTGAAACGCATTTACTCACATATTTGTAAGCACCCCACTTTTAACAAATGCTTGCAAGGGTGGTGACATTTATTCTGTTAGGGAAAGCATTATCTAGGGAGGACAAAAACTGGCTGACGATGAAGGAGTTCTTCTTTTGAAAAGTCTCAAATTATTTTGAAGTCTCATAGTTATAGACTGCTTTGTATTAGTAACCTACTAGAGTGAAAAAATATGCAATGATTTTTAATGTATACCTGTGCAGCAATAGATTAAACATAAATAACTTCTTGTTTATTGGTACTCATTCTAACAATTAGTTATTAGCAGAAGCCTGAAAAACCTTGCATGCTGAAGTGAAAGGAATTGTTTTTTAGTGCTCTTTTTCCTAGTTATAAGTCAACAAATCAGTAACAACAAGTGACCGTCCTTATATTATTTCGCTTGTGTCCATCCATGCTCAATATAAATAACGTTTACCACAATTACTATATCCCTCCTCAACAACAGAGAAGAATTTGTGTTCCTGGCAGTGTTTTGGTCTTAGGGTTATCTTCAAGTCTTCAATTCTCCAACATGACCAATTATCGATTGTGGTATTTGACTGTTTATTCGGAGCATACTTTGTTACTGAACAAAACTGCATTATGACACTACCATTTTATATCTCCTTCACTTCAATGTAAGCCTCCCAATAAAATGAAAAGGCACATACAGCCTAGCTGCGACCAACAGAAACGGTCTCTCTGGCTTACATGCTCACGCCAATGCACATAAGCAGAAACATCTACATCATGCCAGACCGACCAGCACAGGAAAGATGCCTTAGAACAGCAAAGACAACATATGACAAACCACAGAGCAACATTATCCGAAGATCTGTGGCAGCAAGTCTTGCACCTAGACAGTGAACAAAAAACAAATCATACATACAACGTTTTTGAAGAGTAGCGGCAAACTGCCAGACAACAAGGAACATTACGACAGAAGAACTGAAGGGATTCCATAACACTGACAGCTCAAAACAAGATTTTCCCTTAATATTACAACATAGGCAATTCCCCATTCGTTTAGCATATTGTATGACTATCACCAACTCACAACGACAAATGTTTAATAACGTCGATTTGCCAGGCCCTGTTTTAACCCATGGCCGGCTGTACACTACATTTTCCAGACTTACATTGACACCTGGATTAAATGTATAGGTACTTGCAGGTTACACACAGAGGAATATTTTCGCTGACAATAATGTTTATGCAACAAATTTTCTGAAAATTATTGTAGACGTCGGCATACTACATTACTACATTACCTGACAGCCACACTTTACACATAATGACTTACATTACCCTTCTTATTCAGTTCTGTTAACCTGCTCATGTTACACTTTGTATTGTAAATATTCATGCTGTTGTAAGTGACTATAATAACATCCCATACTAATCATGTAACTATTCTAATACTGAGTCCTCTCACAAGTCACTACTTATTAAAATAATCTCCTTTCTTACAGTAACGTGTGATGTTCTTCTCTCCCTCATCCTCATTTCATTAATGCTTTTATTCTTGTGAAATTTTCACAAGCACAATTTGCTAGTTAGGAAATTTTTTACCAAGAAAAAAAAGAATAATGTGTGCTTATAACTGATATAATAAAATAAGGAAAATTTGAAAAAAAAAAAGAAAAACACAATAGCTACAAAGCAAGGACAAATCCGGAGACCTGAGCTCAACTCCCTGCAGTCTTTGCCCATGTAGGGTTTGCTTGTTCTTTCGCTTTCAGTGTGAGTTTTTCCAGTGGCTCCAGTTCCGCTTTCCAAAAACATGAAAGTGAGGTTGATTGGCAACTGTAGTAATGAGTGACCATGTGTATGTACTTGAGAGAGTCCCACCATAATCTCCCATCTAGGAACAGCTTCCGTGTGTGTACCCAGTGTAGCCAGGCATAGGCTCTGCTATCCTCTAATGAAAAAAGTGAACACACTGGACAGACGGAAATACATTCCTGTACATTGAGATGGCAGACAGATCAAAAGAGCAAAACGACACACTCTAGGCAGTGCTGGCAAATCTCATGCCATCTAATCAATTATTATTGGGGAATCAGATATTGTAAGTGCTTGTGTCAGCCCTATGAATTGTGCTTTCCAATATGACCATTAGGACCTCATAATACTGTTATAAAAAAAAAGAAAAGAAAAATATATCTGCCATGTGATAAACTGGTGTCCTGTTTGATGTTGTTTCCCATCTTGTTGCTAATGCTGCTGGGATAAAGCTCTGGGCCTCCTGCAACCCTGAATCGGAATAAGTGGGTTTGAGAATGTATGGCTATATGTGTTTGAAAACCTGAGCTGAAATGCACTGCAGTGAGTGACCTTTGGAACACCCACAACAGATGCCTGTAAGAACTTCCTGTAGATAAGGAAATATAACATCAAAAAGTCAATAAGACAAATGTCCATTTGCTTTAGACAGAAAGAGAGAGAGTGAGAGAGAGAGAGGCTAGGAACACACGCTGATAGAGCGCATTGTCGCACCCAGCACATGACAAACCAACTCAGGAACCCAGATTAGGACCCGAGTGTAGCCATGTAGCGGGTGTCACCTCAGCATCACACTAGTTCAGATGGAATGGAACCAGTGTGAGGTTTTTTATGGTGGCTGGTGTGCCAATTCTGCCACCAACCCCCAGGTTTTTCCCTGCAGGTTGAAGGGCCTACATGCAGGGCTGGATGCAGATTAACATCATACCCAGGATGGAGCAATTGCAGGTTAAGGGCCTTAGTTATACATTTAATAAATTAACTTATTTTGTGATTATTAAAAACTATGATCTTACATTGGTTTTACAGACTGAAAAGGATTCCCACTTGCAGCTTGAAAAATCATGAGGCAAGATTTTTTTTAAAGGAGCAGACTCTCTGTCATTTAGATGCACAGAACACATGGGTCATTAGAGCCCGGATGGCCCATTATATATAATAAATTCTTAGCAAGTGCCAGAAATGTCTGGAAAGGCTGATCTCTCTGTACTATCCACTGATCATTTTTTCAAACCTGCTTTGCAGGGGCTCCAACCTTTCCAGGAAGGAAGCCCCCTTAGAAGTTCACCAGTCCCTCAGTATACACACACTGACACACTTACTGCTTTGGGGGCCAGTTCAGAGTCACCATTTAAGCTCCCGCAAACATGAGTGATTGGGAAGTGTAATTCCCACACAGACATTGGGAAAACATTCTTACTGTAGACCGAAAGTGACAAGGCCCAGGATTAAAACCCAAGACTGTGGAATTGTAAAGTGGCAGTGCCACCAGCATGATGTAAATTGTGTGCCATATGTGGATCCTTTTTTCAGATGGCTTAATCATAAGAGCAGAAACTTCATAGAGAAGTTATGCCAGAAGAAAAAAGGAATTAAACATTACTAATAGGCAGTAGGTGAAAGACAGCAGATAACAATTTGGGAAGTCACAAGTCAGGTCCTGAGGAAGTGTGCCAGTCCAACATTGTAAAAAAAAAAAAACACGCACATGGTGCACTTGTGTGGATTGGATGAAAGGGACAGGCACTACACAATGCGTACGTCCGGGTTCACATCCTTGTAACCTACTCAAGCTGAGGCTCACCAGAGATGCATGAACACTGCCAAGTAAAAACCACAGAATTGAGGCTTGAGCATCATGAGGTGTGGCGTCTCTGAACATGCTGGTGGGGGGTTGTACTGCAGATTTCACAACATTGGCTAACCAAAGTCACAGTGGTTCTAAAGCAGTTCTCATTTCTCATGTATAAAGCTGGTTCACCGGTCTGTGAATAGTTTCTTTTGGATAACAATCTTTTATTTATTTAAGGAACAAGGCATAATAACAAAATACAATTTAATCAAGTCAGGGCAACATAGCAAATACAACAATATGTTCCAAATGCCCTACCCAAAAATCAAAAATGATTCTTTATACTGATTACAACAAGCTCCAGCCTGGCATGTTTACTTTGGAAATACTTTAATAAGTTCTTCCCAAATTCAACAGACCCAGAGTCTCTTGCTTTTCCATTTTGAGAAAGTAGAACCTCACATCCCCCTGAGTTGCAGATGAGGGATTGGAATATTCCCAGTTGAACAGAACAAGCCTTCATGCAAGTAGTGTGATATACTTTATACCAGGGGTCTCCAACTACAGTCCTGGAGAGCTACTGTGGCTGAAAGTTTTCATTCTAACTCTTTTCTTAATTAATGACCAGTTGTTACTGTTAATTTACTATTTCCCTTTATTTTAATTGACTTTTCTTGAGACTCTGACTGCTGAATTGATTCTTTTTTCCTTAAATGGCACCTAAACATACATTTGATGTGAAGTGAGCCAACAGATGACCAACTAAGTTGGGGCCTCAAACTCCCACAACTTCACTTCATTCAGTTTCTTAATTTGAAGCCCAGTCTTGTTGCTAATTAAACCTGTTATTTAATTCCATGGCACTCATTCTGCCATGGCAGACCTTTCCAAAACTGTTGATTTTCTTTTTTTAAGAACGTTGTCAAAATGTTTTGTGGACCTGAGCAGATCAGCATTACTGAGGCCTTCACCTTTCTTTATTTTCAGTTATTGTGTGATGGACGCAGGTTGTTGTTTATGTGTTGGTACATTTTGTGTCTTAATATTGTTTGGTTGCTAATTAAGGTAAAATAAATAATTAAGGGGGCTGAGTCTTAAGTTGTGCATCAATTAAAATTAAGGTAAAGAGTTTATTAGCAGAAAAATTTGGTCACTAATTAAGAAAAGGGTTAGAATGAAAACCTGCAGCCACAGTAGCTCTCCAGAACTGGAGTTGGAGACCCCTGCTGTATAATATATTATTACAAAATTTTCAAAGCACACTTTCGTTCCTTTTGATTTTACTGCAAATATTGTTAAACATTACAAGTTATTTTAAACAAAAGGTTATCAAGACTTATACAAATATATTTTGGCCCAATATAGCTTATGTGTAGGACACTAACGATGGATGATCCTGAAGCCATCACTCTCAGACTGAGCCTTGTCCTGGATATGTTTTAGACAATTTTACATGAATAACCTGTGAACAAAGAATGATTTTATATGAAGTATGGCAGGCTTGACACACATATTGACCTAGAATTTTAATCAGCCATTTCTTTAACCTGTATAGTGCTTAACCGGGTTGCCAGCGGTTGCTGGAGCCTATCCTGGTTAGTATAGGGAACAAAGCTGGAACAAACCTTTTGCAGAGTGCCATTTGATTGCAGGGCAAACACTCAACACAAACCACACATTTAGGCCAATTTAGTGTTGCCAATCCTTCTTTTTTTTGGACTTTGGGTGGAAATTGGAGTAGCCAGAGGAAACCTACCCAGACACGGGGAGAAAATATGCAAACTCCATGCAGGGAGGCCGCAGGACACAAACCCAAGTCTCCTTACTGTGAGACCAGCAGTGATACCACTACAACACCAGAATGTATTTCTTTTATAGCTAAATTCTGATATTGTGACTGAAAGGTCCATTTCTGTTTGTTCTCTTAGGCCATTAAAAGTTAAGGTCCTTAGTATTTTATGTAACCCTACTAATTCCAACTTGTAAAGATCAAGAACCTTTACTGTTGAATACTTCAAGGGTTGTGGTCTGCAGGACGCATTAGAGTCCAGTGTGAGTGTCCAGGCACCTCCCAGAGGCAGACAGGCCCATTATACATAAAAACATACTTCAGAAGAGCCTGAAAATGTATGAAAGGCTGGGCAATGCTGTTTGCCACTAATTGTGTTTAATGGTCTGTGGGCAAGTTGGAGCTGCTCTGGATTGCCTTGATGTTTTAAGGTGAGAGGCAAACAAGACTAGTTGGTATCCTATAAGTAGGTGGGCCAGGTGTGGACCCTGGGGTTTTATTTATATTTTTGCACTTTGTGGTTGTGTGTACTGTCTGTGTTCATTACTCACAAAAACATTTTTAGATGTATCTTAGGCTCAGGTGTGCATTTGCTGAACATCCTTTTCAACAATATATTTTTTTCCATTTACCACTTACTGCACATGTGGGTCTATTCAGCTATGAAATATACAATTGCAATTTTCTTTATGCAGTGAGAAAGCTTATGTGTAACCCGTAATTTGTGTCACTCTGATGGCATCAGTGTATTATGCAGTGGTGTTTAAATTCAAAACAAGGAGCAGCAAGGTTGCATGATTAGTTTGCAAAAATTTTTTATCATTTATTAGAAGTTCAAAACACTCATAATTACTAAACATCCTTTTAAAAAAAAAAAAATAATAATAAGCATTTTTTTACTTGACTAACAAAGTTTTTCAGCACAGGCAGATCCAGTAATTTGTCCTTCGCTTCATGGTATTATACTGTATATCATAATGTCCATTCCAGTAAAACCATAGCATCCAAAATAAAAGCTCATATCCTTGAATTTTTTCCCCATTGTCCATTAAGGTTTACACATTTTCGGACAACTGCCCTACTTGGTCAAATAACACCACCTAAAGAACCAAAAAGGTGCAGCAAAATCTCCACTTTCTTCAAGCCTACCTCTGCTGATTATTACCGCATTCAACAGGGGTAAAATGGAAAGCGTTCTGACCAACTGCATCACTGTCTGGTTTATGAACTGCAGGATCTCTTACTGTAAGGTACAGTATTACAAAAGATACTGCACATAGCAGAAAAGATCATAGGGATCATAGTGACCTCTCTTCCTTCCATTAAAGACATCTTTATAAAGCACAACCCTCCCATCCCTCCAGTGCTCTCTGTGTCCCACTTTCATTTGGTAGAAAATCTGTAGCATCTGATTCAGTTCTGCCAGGTTCTGCAACAGCTTCTATCCTTGGCTGTCTGGAACTCTAAAATCTATGCTGCTCTCTGCCCTTAGATCTGCCCCAATAGTTTATTTATATTAAGTACATTTGTTACACTTGTTACCACTGTTGTTTCTTATCATTAGTTGTTGGTATGATATATTTCTTTATTACAATCTATTTCAAATTATTACTATCCATTCACTCTCCTAATATTTATTACTGTCAGAGAGGATGTGCAGCATTGTTCATAATGGCACTCAGTTTTGTTTTAATTCCCACCATCTCTCCTTTGCTACTACCTCCGGTGGGTCCAAAGTGCACAATAAGTGAGTCTGCCCTTTAAATTGGCTTGTTCATTCAGTGGGTCTTTCTTGAAGTGAAGTTACCAGACTAGCACACCATAACATAGAATATGGCACTGACCTTCGTAGATTTATAGAAAATATGAAGGACCCCACTATCCACATTAAAGGAACTCGGTCTCCTACAGATGAAGGGACTACTCTGCTCTTTCTTATATAGTTCCTTAGTTTAACGAGACCAGCTCAAACTGCCATTGACCGCTAAGTACTAAGTACTTCTACTCTACATACACTCCTGAAAAGTGACCGGACAAATAGGCTCTTTGGTGCAGCGAAAGTTAATAACCAGTTCCTTGGTTTTGCTCATGTTAAGCTGCAGACAATTCTCTTTGCACCAAGGTTAGATTCCTATTCTCTGTCTCACGCCCTTATCAATACACATCATAAGTCGAGAAACATCTAAAAAATGTTTCAAGTGACATGACCTAGTGTTATATTTGTAGTTAAAGGTGTACAGAGTGAAGAGAAAAAACGGAAGTGACAGTTTCTTGTGGTGCTCCAGCATTGCTCACATTGACAGTGCATCCAAAGAAATGGCACAGAACAAGTGAGCAGCAGATTAATCAAGCAATAGAGAAAAGATAACTCATCAATGTGGATATGAATGGCAGCACAAAGAAGCATAGTAAGACATTCTCAATCTTCACTTGCTAAAACCAGTGAACATAATTGAAAGTGAATGTTTTGAAAGTGAAATGGAAATTCTGTTATAATATGAAATTAATTTAATGCACAGTGTGGCTGTTCTGCAAAGCTATAACTGTGAAATGGATGCTAAATAAAAAAAAAAAAACCTGCTGTACATAAATCAAAACCAAGGTTATCAGGGATAGGTGTTTGGCACAAACTCAGCGAAAGTGCGAGAGAAACTTTTAAGTGCCGGGTCTTAGCTAACATTAAATAAAGCCATGGACATCGCAAGATTGCACGATATAGCACAAGCACAGCTGAGAACCTTTGATGCATGTACTCCGAGCGGCTCAAGTGAACTGACTGTGAACACAGTATGCAGAGAACATGTGTGAGATCCAAGGAGGGCTGAACAAGAAACGCATTACACAATTGAGAAGGCAGGAAAAGAATATGAAGTGAGTGACGCATACAAGCATATTCATAAGTGCAGCTACTGCGGAAACAAAGCACGGTGTAAACCTTAAGTTTAAATTAAGTTCATAGACAGGCTGCCGCTGGCATTTGTCATGCCTACGACGAATACATTATTCGCGAGATACAAGTTTAATGAGAAGACGCAGGGTATAACCAAGACTTTTGCTCACTTTGTAACGGAGTTAAAATTGTTGGTGAAGGACTGTGCTTATGCAAATGAAGATGAGATGGTCAGGGATAGAATAGTGTTTGGCACAAACTCAGCAAAAGTGCGAGAGAAACTTTTAAAGTGCTGGGTCTGAGCTAGCATTAAATAAAGCTATGGACATCGCAAGATCGCACGAGATAGCACAAGCACGTCTGAGAACCTTTGATGCATGTACTCCAAGGGGCTCACTTGAACTGACTTTGCAGGACTGGGAGAGGTAAACCGTGCATGCAGTGTGTGATGTCTCAGATAAAGAGGAAGACGAGCTGTTTATCGATGCAGTAAGAAAGGAACAACCCTCTGAATCTGAACAAGCCTTTGTAGACATATCAATAGGAAAGCAAGGTGTAAAGCTTAAGTTTAAATTACGTTCATAGACACGCTGCCGCTAAATATTCGCAGGCAAATCCACAACTTAATACCGGGAATGCCTGTTAAACATCTTAGATTCATGAGTACCGCTTTGGGTAATGAACACTTCGATGAATGAAACCTGTTATCTTTACAACGGTTGACAAACACAGAATATATATATACACAGGTAAAATTCCGTTACAACGAATATCTTTACAACGAAATTTTCATTGCAGCGAAGTATTTTTATGGTCCCGACAGTTTCCCTATATTTCAAGAGTCTATAGAAATCTCGTTACTACGAAGTACATTCAACAGATACTTTCATTACAACAAAGTGCACAAAAGACCTTGAAATGCCTCTATGAATAATCTGCAGAACAGTTAGTTCTGTGGCCACAGCTCAGTTGTGCACAACGATCCCCAAACAGAAACACTGCACCTGTAATTGTTTTTCTTTCTTCGAACTTTCCTCGAACTGTTTTTAATTTTTTGCCTTTTTTGTTTCCTGCCGTTTTCAGTGATAACTTTTGCTTATTGCTCGTCAACATTTGAAAAACATCCATTGCAATTTAACTCATTGTCTCCCTCCTATAGAAATGGCAGACACAAAAAAAAAGAATAACAATTCATATTAGAAAAAAAAAACAAATTTTTTGCAGCTGTCGATTGCGGCAAAAAGAAAAAAGACGTTGCCAGTCAATTTGGAATTTCGCCATTGACACTGTCAACTTTCTTAAAAGACAGAGCAAAAAAAGTAGAAAAATCTCGGGTTGCAAATGTATGTGAACTGCTGCATTTGAAGACGTCAAAAAAGCAGTTTTTATGTGGTTCAGAAATGCTCATTCAAGAAACATTCCTATTAGTATGCCACGCATTCAAGAAAATGTGAGGTTTGTAAACTCTCTTGGGACCTCCCCAAACTAGAAAGCATACCGAAGAGCATCCCAAAGTGCGATCTCCACGTCTGTACAGGGTAATAGCAGGCTCACAGTTATGCTGTGTCTCTCCGCCAAAGTAAATAGAAAAGTTCTCGATGGGTGATGCAAGATTAGGAGCACATACATTGTAAATGCAGATAACAGGATTACTTGGTCACTGACCTGGCCACGACCCTGCCTGACTGCTGTGTCTGTGTATAGCAGAGTGGCAGATCACGCTACAATAAATAACTATCCCGTTCCTGTTTCAAGCTGAATAAAGCTGGTTTTGCTAAAGTACTGAGACTAAGCCTCATGTTTTAGGGTGCAAGACAGGGACTTATAGTGCAACCCTGATCTTTAATGATTTGCTTCTGTGGGGCTTCACTGCACTGCTGTGAGCCTGCTGTTGCCCTGCCCCAGCAACGGACAAATAATCTTCCACAGACGCTGCAATTGTGCTTTGGGACACACTTCAGCATGTTGTTCCCGTTTATTGGGGAGTTGGGGAGGGGGGTCTCAAAAGAGTTCAGAAATCTCACAATATGAAGAAGAAAAGGATGATTCGGCTCCTGATTGATAACTGTGCTGCCCACAACATGCTTCCACATTTAGATAATGTTTGCGTTGAATTCCTCCCAACCAATTGCACAGCAGTGCTTCAGCCATTGGATTTGGGCATCATTCACACCCTGAAAGTAAATTATCGCAAGGAAATACTGAGAAAAATTCTCGTCAGCATAACTTGTAGCAGGAGGAGATTAAAATGAACGCGAAAGAAGCTATTGAAATGATTGCAAATGCCTGGACACAAGTTAAAGAAAGCACTATAGTAGCAAATACAGAATCTCATTACATCTAAATTTGTTACAACAAAATATTTTTTAGGTCCCTGGGAGTTCATTGAAAAAAATTTTTTACCTGTATATATATATTGTGGCAGATGGCTGGGGATCCTGCCAAGCTAGGACGCCCAGAAGGACCGGGAGAGGGACAATACCTCCCCTGGACCATGAAAGGGCAGCCGCCTTGGTCTACATGGGGGACATGGGATCAGAGCGTGGAAGCTAATCCCTGTTGGGGTCCATGGCCACCGCCAGGGGGTGCCTGGACAATTATGGAACCCTGGATGGCAGCACTTCTGCCACACCAGGAAGTGTTGCCGGAAGATCATCAGGAAGCACCTGGAGCACATCCGGGTGAAGTATAAAAGAGGCCACCTCACTCCATTCGGAGAGCCGGAGTCGGGAGGCAGAGGGTGGAGCTTGCGATGGGAGGAGTGGAGGCGGCAGAAGAGAAAGAGAAGGAAAGCCATAGAAAGGACTGAACAGTGAGTATTGGGGTTTGTGCAGAGGGAAAAGGAAATAATAAACGTGTGTGTTTCTGGGACATAGTGAATCCTTGTCCGTTTGTGTCTGGGTTCAAAGTCCACTATATATACACACACACAGTATATATATATAAGTTAGTGCCCTTGGCATTCGACTAATGAGGCCTATAGTATGATAGTTCAGTGGGAACTCCAGAAGGAATACCTCGTTCCAGGGAATCACATGCCGTCTACGCACATAAGGGGTGGAGCCCTTGCTTGGGGGGTTTGTAGGTGTCATCTTTGAACATCCTTCCACAGCTCTGGAGAAGAGAGAAGAAACAGTTAGAGCCAGTGCCCCCTCTTATACTAAGGTGGTACTGCTTACCTTTTCATACCAAATTTTCCCCTTGGAATAAATATCTATCTATCTATCTATCTATCTATCTATCTATCTATCTATCTATCTATCTATCTATCTATCTATCTATCTATCTATCTATCTATCATTAAGCACTACACTAATTAATAATAATTTTATTTATCTTTGTTCAATTATACAATTTCTGTCAGTCTGTAGAATTATACAATTGATGTAGGCAAAGGCACTTTATATAGTGCCTTTCAAGTTTATTACCATGACAAGATATTTTGCAAAGCAAACAAAAATACAACACAAGCAATGCAAAGGAATTGAGGTCCAGTGGTAGAATGGCGATGTAGATTTAGACTGGTGCTTTGGTTTCAGAGAGGCAGGTACAAAGTAAAGCTACTTATTTGCATGGTACTTTCTATGCTGTCCTGGCCCACTGGACAAGTCCACTGGTTCACCACAAGATAGTTAAAACACTCCAAACAATCAATTGTGAGGACCTCAATATAAATGCATTATATTAAGTTGAATTGAAATCACCGATCCCACCACTTGATTAAGTGGGATTGAGAATGTCTGACTTAATTGAATTGAATGAGGACAGAGTGGTGCACACTCTGAGCATATCAGCTACTGCTTGAAGCACTTCAGATACTTGCAGGGTCAAGAAAATAGTTCAATGACATTTTATGTGTCATGAAAATTAGAATATTAGAAGCACATTTTAACCATCTTTACATATTCTGAACTTGCTTTGTTTATAAAAGAGTTATGGAGTCTGTCTAAATACCCAAGGAAGGAGCTAGCACTGCATGTGATGCACCGTACCCTGACACACACCCACCCCACTCCAATTCACAGTTGTCAGTCAACATAACCTGTTTATGTATGGGTCATGGGAAAACAACGATGCAGACCTGAGACAAGTGTGCATGTTTTGCTTCAATAGTTACCACTTTGTGAACTGAATTCAAAAAGCAGCATTAATGACTGTGCCAAAATGTCAACCATACAACACCAAAAAATCAACTATTTATAATTGTGCTTCTGCAAATTAATAAAAAAGCAAAACGTGCAAAGTAAAGAAACCAAGCAGAAGTGTGCTGTAATTTTTAATTGGATTTTTAAAATATCAAAAGTGTCTCTTTAATAACTTGAAATACCAGAACTACTTCATTGTGACATAGTATACCTGATGTCATGGAGAAGGGATTAAACCTTTTCTCGTTGCTGTCAAGTGAATTTTGGGACAGTGAAATGACTGGCTCAGGATGGAACTAGCAGTGACATGAACACCGCTCGGCTATGCTGTAAAAAAGAACAAGAAACAGAAAATGAAAGGTGGTCATGACAGTGAAACCACCATTCCATTGTCCGTCCGGTGTATTCACATAATAGTCATAATAATCTTGAACTGGACTTTACTTTTTGAACAATGGACACAATATTAGACACAAGATTGAAACTACTGTCCTGATAATACAGTGTGCACATCTTACATGGTGTTATAATAGCCAACCAACATTAACATGCTCCTTTAAGAAATAGAAGGGCTAAAGTGTAAATCCAGGTCTGACTTCAAATGTCACAGATTCAGATTTTTTTATTACCAGGTGACCTCCATCCTCAATGCAGGTGCCATTTGGATGAATGGAAAATAGATTTGAGATGACCTTCAATAGACTCACTGAAATAGACTAAAGTGATTATCTAAATATTCATGTGTAATATAATAGTAGATTTTAAGAAAACAGAAATGACAGGCTTGGGTGACAGAAAAGTGGTTTTTAATCTGAGGATAAAAATGACTTATAAACATTGTGGTGGACGGCCGGGATGTCTCCACATTGGGAGGACCGGGGGAACAAGTGTAGTCAGAAAGTTATCTCCTCCAGAATGCTAGATAGCAGCCCCCCTGGGTTGCAGTGGTGTCTCGGATTCCCGCAGGGCTTCATGGGAGTTGGAGTTATCTACAGCCCTGTTAGGATCCAGGGGATGCTGCCAGGGGGTGCTGCAACAGCAGCTGAGCCCTCTTGGGCAGGTTTTCCACCACACCCAGAAGTGCTGCTGGGAACAGGTCAACAAGCACCTGGAGCACTTCCGGGGGAATCATAAAAGGAGCCAGCAGTCATCACTCCGGGAGCCAGAGTTGGAAGTAGAAGGACGAAGCTTGCTGAGGAGGAGTGGAGCAGAGAAGAAAAGGACTGAAAGATAAAGAAAGAGAATAAGAAAGTAAAGTAAAGAAAGGGAAGTGTGTGATTGGGCTGTTGGGACACTATATATAAATAAATTCACATGTGCCCTTTGGACTTGTGCCTCTAGCGTCTCTTTGTGTCGGGTTCTAAGTGGCGTCATCTCATCTATCTTCCACAACATAAAGTATGTTAGTTGGAAATGCATGTCTGATTTTCAGTGTACTTTGTACGTATGTACGGGGCGGAGTGATGGCTCTGAGGTAGGGATCTGCACTGGTAATCAGAAGGTTGCCGGTTCAAACCCCTTTAAACACCCGAAGTGACTCTACTTCGTTGGGCCCTTGAGCAAGGCCCTTAACCTACAATTGCTTCGTCCAGGGTATGATGTTAATCTGCATCCAACCCTGCATGTAGGCCCTCCAACCTGCAGGGAAATACCTGGGGGTTGGTGGCAGAACTGGCACTCCATCCACCATAAAAAAACCTCACACTGGTTCCATTCCATCTGAACTAGTGTGGTGCTGAGGTCTCACCTCTGGGATCCTGAATTGATTTGTCATGTGGTGGGTGCGGCAATGCGCTGTATCAGCATTTACTCATAACCTCTCTGTCTCTTTCTCTCTCCTTTGTACATATGACAGAGCTACTACTTCTATCTATAATTATTGTAGTTATGATGTGCTGTGGGCAATTGTAATTGTTAGTACTGCTGCTTCATAGATTCATTATCCTGAGTTTTACTCCCATGGAGTTTGCATATTCTCGTTGAGGGGTTTACTCTGGGTTCTCTGGTTTTCCTCTCACAACTCTAAAAGTATGTAGATTAGGTTAATGTGCCCAAGTATTAGTGGAAGTGTTGGTGTATCAATGAATAGGCACTACGATAAATGGTGCCCAGCACAATGTTCTTTCTTGCCATTAACCCAGTGCTGCTGGGATTGGCTCCAGCCCCCAGCAATTAGGACAGAGAATGGTATGGCACGGTAAGATATCCCATGTCCCCATCTATTTGTAATTAAGTGTATTTAATTGAAATTCCAATTTGGATCTTCTTTGAGCAGTGAAGATCCTTATGTGCTCATCGAAAGGGTTCCCAGACTGAATCCCAAAAGCATTGTTTCTAAAAAAAGGATACTGTATCTTTTCACTAAATAGCAGTTGATTTGTGTCTAGTAAAGCATGTAGTCAGTATAAAGAGTAAAATGGCTTAACAGAAACAAAAATGAAACTCTAGAATTAGCCTAACCCCATTGTGGTTTTTGTTATTATTTCCACATTCATTGCAAATTTTCCTACAGAACAGCTAAGACTGCATACGCAATACTAAACTGAAGAGATTACTTTTATAAAAAAAATTCAGCAGAGGAAAAAAGGCATTTTCCATGACATCTGCATAATACATATCCCAAAAATCAACAACTGGAAATGAGGTTACATGCTGGTTGCATCCAGTTAGTGTTTCAGCTGACTTCTTTTGGGTTTTACTGGAGATCCGTTAATTGCACACTGTGATGATAAATAAAGTTTAATGACTGATTAATTTAGAAAGTGTTTGTACATTGAAAATGCTTAAAGATATGCACATCCAAAAGAGGATCTATTTTTTTTTTGATTTGCTATACTTTAATAATTCCTGAGGGGAAGTTGTCTTTTTTGATGATAAACTCTACGTGTGCAAATTAACTTGACTGCAGTGTCTCTCCACTGATGCAGATGTCACCTGGGGTTCACATTTGGGAAAAAGGTAAGAACTGCTCAGGCAGAGGCAGAACTCTGAAATGCCTGTTAAGGAATACAGCTATCCCTACGGTAATGAAACATTGCCGTGTTCCTGTTGGGCGGCTAGTAAATATCTTAAACAACTGAGCTAAAACAGTAACATAAGATAAAGAATGAACCAGAGCTTGCAGGTTTCAGTGTTTTTGATGATGACTGACCATTTAAGAAGCACCCATGTTGCAGGTACAGTTGCAATGCTGCCTCACACACATCTAAGGAGACTTTCTGTGTGGGGCATGTTCTCCCAATGTTTGTTTCGTCCAGGCACAGCCCAGAGACAGATAGATTGATCGGTAATGTAAATTTGGCCCATATAGAGTGACCATGGGTTGTCTGAAATGGAATGTTCTCCCATCCTTTGTGCCTTTATTATAAAAAGTTTGTTTAGAAAAGGAGGTTTGTTGTGAAATTAGATTAATTTGTCTTGAAGGCTCATGGTTTGCATAACCAGTCTCCATTTCAGAAGATATCCAGTTACATGAACATGACCAGGTTAGTGGTCACTGTCTTTAATGACCAATGTCTAAATTACAGGTCATGGATTTCCATAATAAAAGCTCTGAGTATTTATCTAATGAATGGATTTAGTTCAGAGGATATTGGGTTTCATCTCAGAGTTAGGATTTCTGCCTAAAGTGCGTGAGACTGTACTGAGTTGCCATTTTTATAGGCGCTACGGCTATTGATGGTGTAATACCAACTCCTTCTTTTGGTGACTCATTCCTGGCTGATATAACGTGTCCAGCACATTGCAGTATTAAGCTTACATACATATTCACCTGTCCCTGAATAAAGTTTAATGACTAATTATTGTGATTCTGTTTTTTTAAAAGAAGTTAATGTAATCACATATTTGTCCCATGTAAGTTCATAATAGACACGTTTTAAATACTATTGGATCTTACCTTCGTATTTGTGGATATACAGTAGCTTGAAACATATATTGGGATGCCCTTCTACTTTTTAGCTCCCAACGTTTGGCACAATGTTTGAATAAAATGTGAAAGACGCCACTGCTAGTCTGTTTTGATATTAGAGCCAGAAGTGCAGCCGCTGGCTGACGCGGAATCCAGAAGAGAGTGTACATATAGGCCAGGAGTCTCCAACACGTCGCTCGCGAGTTACCTGTAGCTCCCAACCCCTTTCCAAGTTGAATTCAATTGGTCTCTCGTTCGCTAGCTAAGTGGAGTTAAGGAATATGCCCCGAAGCTGGCGAGCAACACTCCACCATAAACATCACTTGTTGACTCCATGCAGTGCCAGTCATCTGACTAACTAAAAAACACATCACACATACAACTGGACATGTGAATACTCTTCTGAAGTGCAACAGTGACATGTAACAAAATGACAAATGAATAAGTAATATCTGTGTATTTGGAATCGCATTGTTTTTATTTGACAGCATTCATGTTTTAATTCAATAGTGTGAGATACACTAGAAAATGCACACAGACATACAAAATGCACTTGCAGGTTAACTAAATATATTTTTGTGATGTTTAAATGTAAAATGTGAGTTGTGGATGCCAGCATTTGGTAAATACTGTATTCAGGCAAAATAAGCTTATTCAGTTTGTTTGGGTTGAAATAAGCTATGAGAATAAACGTTGGAAAACATAAGTAGCTCTCGGCTATTTTCATTTTGTAAAAGTAGCTCTCAGGGCACTACCTCAGGCATTTCCTGAGGTAGTACACCTGCAGAGACCAGTGATCTGTGTGTGTGGGTCTGCAGGGGAGGATTACGAGGGAAAGTGCGTGTGCATGTCTACAGGGGGGCAGGTTAGGGGTAGATGTAGATGTCTGTGTGTGTACCAGCAGGGGCAGATGGACTTCACAGCTCTGGGGAAAAAGCTGTCTTTCAATCTGCTGCTGCATGTTTTTATGTTTCTGTACCGCTTTCCTGAAGGCAGTGGTACAAACAGTCCATTTCCCAGATGGGTGAGATCCACAGCTATACATTTGGCCCTCTTCTGCACCCTTCCAGCATATACAGAGTCCAGGTCTAGGAGAGGACTTCCTATGATCCCCTGTGCTGTTCTCACCACCTGTGCCAAGTCCTTCTTGTCCTGTGCTGTGCAGCTGCCGTACCACACTGTCATACTGTGACAGAGAATGCTTTCTATAGCGGATCTGTAGAAGTTTGTGAGCAGCTGAGAGGAGAATCCAGCACTTCTCATCTTCCTGAGGAAGAAGAGTCTTTATTGGGCCTTCTTTACCAAGTTAGATGTGTTCAAAGACCAGGTCAGATCTGATGTAATGTGGGTACCCAAGAACTTGATATTGTCCACACACATTACAGCCTCCTCATGTATGAATATAGGAGCATGTTCTGTTCTTCTGGACCTCCTCCAGAGGTTGTTGGCTGAGCACCATAGTGCTAGGTGTTGTATCTCCTCTCTGTAGTGAGTCTCATCATTGTCTGATATGAGACCCACCACGATCGTATCATCTGCAAATTTCACAACCATATTTGTGGCATGGATGGCAGAGCAATCGTGTGCAAATAATGTGAAGAGTGCTGGGCTGAGCACACAACCCTGTGGTCTGCCTGTGTTCAGAACCAGTGTGGCTGATGTACGATCTCCAATTCTAACCACCTGAGGCCTGTTGGTGAGAAAGTCCCTGATCCAGAGACACAACGATGTGGACAGACCCAGATTATGAAGCTTTTGTACCAGTTCGTCTGGAATTACGGTGTTAAATGCTGAACTAAAATCGATGAATAGTATCCTAACATAAGTGTTAGGGCACTGCAGATGAGTCAGGGCTGTGTGAAGTACTATTGAGACAGCATTCTCTGTCGATCTGTTTCTCCTGTAGGCGAACTGATGGTTGTCAAATCCTGCAAGGATGGCATCCTTGAAGTACTTTAGGAGGATTCTCTCAAAGCACTTCATTATATTAGATAATATGACAAAGGAAATGTTTATTATGATACCAAACATCCAGTTTCTTTTGAAAGCACACATTACAATTACCATGGTGTCCTTTCAGTTTATAGTCCACATTCTATGGTGAGCCACATCTGCTACGTTTAAACTCATGATATTTTGCACTTTTTTGAGGGAAAACTTTACAAAGTATTAAAGTTCATCTAACACACATTTTCTTTTAACTGATGACGAAGAGGAAGACTTGCCCAGCTATGCTTTTGACTAAGGTGGTGTTTGTCTCCCTCTTGTGTCTGAAATGAAAATCAGGCTTTTGAAACTGACACTAATAAGGTTGTACCTGAACTTGAAATTGTAAAGTGTTTTTAGTGGGCACATCAAATTAAGTCTACAAAGCATAAATAGTAATAAAAACAGTAGTAAATAAATAAAGAAATAAGAAGATCTTGAAAAACATGGATGAACAAGTTTTTATATGCATTCTCAAACACAATGCACTCTTAAAAATAATGGCCCTTTAATAACACTTTATGGTTTTTCAATGGATTGTGTAGCTCCTCCTAGAACTTTAGCTTGAAAAGCACCTTTTCCTCTGGGATGGATCCTTTGTGTGTTGAACTTTTTAAAATGCAGGAAATAAAACCAAAATTTTTTATATTTGGTAAGCTACTTTGCAGGACACTCACAGATTAAGAAACCTGGATTTAGCCTGCGTTACTGTATACAGATTGAGTCTTTTTAAGATCAGGACCTATTGGTATTTCCCAAATCTGTTGCCATCTACTCATGGTTATTTGCTATTACAGATCTAAATAAATGAAGGATCTTTCTGGAACTTTCATGTAGATGGTCTTTTGGGAACCAGAAATGTTTTCCCTATGCGATTGCTCCTATGGCACCTTTATTTTTAAGAGTGTGGATGACAAAAGCTAGTTGTATTAACAGCCAGAAGTTGAGTTTATGCGAGTACTGATATACTGGTGAAATACTAGTAATTTTTACTTAGCACCCTTCCCAGTGATACTTCTTATTTATTTAACACCTTTCTCAAAACCAAGGACACCTTACACCCTATTTAAAAACATAAGAAACAAATGACTAACAAAAAAACATTTGCCTGCCCATTATAATTGTTGTCACAACTAGAAGAATACACATTTGACTGGAGTTAAAAAGTTAATAGGGCACTTGGACTGCTGGAATATGAAAAGCTCAGAAGGCATGCCTCAGTGGAACAAACAGTAGAGTGAATCAGGGGTCTTTGTGAAGCTACCATGTGACGGTGGAATGATGCAGTTAAAAATGCCTAAAGCTATATGCTCATGCCTATCAGGAAAGATCTAGCAGACGCAGTGAATAATATCAGGGCAGCAGAGATGGATTGTTAATTGAAGCTCTTTTTGCTGTATCATAAAATGTGGCGATGTCCTTGGGTCAATGTCTTACAGAGTGTCAGCTGTCATTGACTCTTTACTGTCCCTGGACAGGTGTTGGACTATTTTCAGTAATGATTCCATTCCATGGAGAATGACAATGCAATATGGAAAACAGTGGGTTCCATGCCTTTGCTACACTTCACATAGTAGTAGCAGCAAGAATATTGTCAATCCTCCGACATTTGGTGCTGAATTTTCCAGCACACTTGGTAGTAATTTTGGTGCAAACCCACTAGCAGCAGGGTTTTCGCTAGCTTTTTTGCTTTTAGGGTTTCACCAAATTTTTCAGTTCTAACATCAGACGATGGAATGTTTCGCAGTTTTGTTTTTTTTTTTTTCTATCCTTCTATATAAAAGCGGTTGGGATTGTCCTTCCGTCCTTCCGAGTTTCACACACGCCCCGTCCATTTTGCAATGCACGATGGGATTTGTAGTTTCGTTTTTCCAGGTAAAAGATGATTTTCTACTCCAGGCTGTGCGATATCTTCTTCTTCTTTCTTACTATATAAAAGCGGTCGGGATTGTCCTTCCGTCCCGTGAGTGGAAAGCGTAGCGGTATTCCGCATATCACAGACTTACTACTTGCAGCTTACAGTACGAAGCGACATGATGTGAGCAGAGTTCTGGTGCTCCCATTGTTCCCTTGATTTTGTGTGCGATGTGCTGGTAAAATAGACAAAATTATGTCTCAGGAAATAATTAATGTTGATGGAGTACAAATGCCACACCGCGTAGTAAATATCAGGGGGGTTCAAAAGGGCGACCTCAATATAGAAAAAAAAGTTTCAATTTCATCACAAAAATAACAGAAACTACGAGTATTAAAGTAATACCGCTCAAATGCAATATAACCAAATTAATGAGTTTGTATAAAATACCAAATTGATCTACATATTGAATTGCCTTAAAAGTGGTCAGCTTAAAAGTCGGTTGCCTTAAAAGACGGGTCAGCCTAGTTGTTAATAAAACCTGAATATAAGGTGGTCTATCAAGACATTGTTCACACTTATCTTGCTCTGTACACATTTCCCTTCAAAAGGACATTCTTACATAGCTACTAAATTCAGTAGGTTACGAGTTGATAGCCTTCTGTTAATGAATATTTGCGAATGGTAAAATTTTAAGTCAATCTTATTTCCTAACATTTATTATGTACTGTAGATGTATGCAGTAAAATTGTCATCTATGTATACACTTAAGTATCATTAACTCTTATGGTGGTAAAGTAATATTGACAATTATGCTGTATAGGTTTGTAATTAAATTACAGCATATTAATTGTAACTCAACAACTGTAAAGAATAGTAAAATACTTATCTGCAGAATGGTGGCGCTGCTGCCTCGCAGTTAGGAGACCCGGGTTTGCTTCCCGAACGTGGAGTTTGCATGTTCTCCCCGTGTCTGTGTGGGTTTCCTCTGGGTTCTCCGGTTTCCTCCCACAGTCCAAAGACATGCAGGTTAGGTGCATTAGCGATTCTAAATTGTCCTTAGTGTGTGCTTGGTGTGTGTGTGCACCCTGCGGTGGACTGGTGCTCTGTCCGGGGTTTGTTTCCTGCTTTGTACCCTGTGTTGGCTGGGATTGGCTCCAGAAGACCCCCATGACCCTGTAGTTAGGATATAGCGGGTTGGATAATGGATGGATGGATATCTGCAGAATAGGTTAATTTACACTTGTAGAAAAAAAATTTAAATTAAAAAACTAAGCTCCAAAATAGAGCGGGAGTAGGCCTTTCCTTTCCATATTCTGAGGTTGCACCCGACTAAAAGACCTGCAGCACAGAAACCAGTAGGGGTGCTCCAACACACTTGATCATTGGAAGGGTATTGGGCACAACCGGTTATAAAAAGGTAGCTTAGGAAAATTCACAAAGTCTCAGACCCCCGGTCATGTGACACCCCCAGAGAGGGTGAAATGTTTGGCTCCAGAAAGAATTTTCAGGCAGACTCAAAGGCAAATACAGGTAAAGGTTTTGTTTGTTGTCCATCTATCAATCAATTTCCTGACACTGTTAAATACAGTTTATGATCATAGAGAATTCTTTCACCAGTGTTGACATTTTGTGGGAACAGGGAAAAAGATTTCTGTGAATACAGTAATCCATCACTATATCGCGCTTCGACTTGACTCTATCGCAGATTTTAAATGTATCATATCTAAATATACAGTATATCACGGATTTTTCGCTGGTTCGCGGATTTCTGCGGACAATGGGTCTTTTAATTTATGGTACATGCTTCCTCAGTTTGTTTGCCCAGTTGATTTCAAACAAGGGACGCTATTGGCGGATGGCTTAGAAGCTACCCAATCAGAGCATGTATTACATATTAACTAAAACTCCTCAATGATATAAGATATGCTTCCTGCGCGGTGCTTGATTGTTTGCTTGTCTCTGCCTCTATCTCACCCTCTCTGACATTCTCTGAGCCTGACGGAGGGGGTGTGAGCAGAGGTGCTGTTTGCACAGAGGCTGTTTGCTTAGAAGATACGGACGCTCCTCTAAAAAATGCCGCTTAATCGCAGTGCTTCGGCATACTTAAAATCCCAAAAGCACGTATTGATTTTTTGATTGTTTGTTTTTCTGTCACGCTCGCTCTCTCTATCTCTCTGACATTCTCTGCTCCTGACGGTGCTCGTTTGAAGAGAAGATCTATTTGCATTCTTTTAATTGTGAGAAAGAACTGTCATCTCTGTCTTGTCATGGAGCACAGTTTAAACTTTCGACTAAAGGGTGTTATTTCATGGCTAGAGGGCTCTAATAATGTTAACAGTGTGGGAGAGTTTATAAGGGCTTAAAATATATAAAAATAACCATACAAACATATGGTTTGTACTTCGCGGATTTTCACCTATCGCAGGGGGTTCTGGAACGCAACCCTCGCGATTGAGGAGGGAATACTGTAATAATAAAAAAGTTTCTTTTCTTTTGTTTTATGTACAGGTTTAATGAGTCAGAAGACTGCAAATGTCAGCGTTCAAAGAGGAGACAGTGCCACGCTGAGGTGCAATTTACCTGACCCACAGGGCACAAAGGTCTATATCCAGCAGGTTGAGTGGAGTCGGTGTGACAAAAATATAATCTTCATTTCCAACAAGAATCACGGAAACAGTTCTTCTTCCAATTACACCCAACGTCTCTTCATGATCTCTTTCTTGGAGTTGGCCATCATGAACGTTGCAAGTAATGACACAGGGGAATACTGCTGCTCTTTAACCACATTCCCTTTGGGGAAATATGAGAGCAAAATCATTTTAGAAGTAAAAGGTGAGTTGGGTGTGGGGCTCCTTGATAAATCTGAGTTTGCTAAAAGCAAACAAACTCTTCAGCAGGAAAGCAGGCTGTGCTAAATATTATGACTGAAAATGAAGAGGTCGAGTTCTTGTACTTCACAACATCATCATGAGAACAAGCAGAGGGAAAGGCTACTCATTACTCTGCATTGTACTTCTGTTAATGTCAAGTGATGTGCTGACAGCTGTCTCTGTTTACATGGTATAGATCCTCCTGCTGTCACAGGGTTACCAAACTGGTCTCTGCTCTACATCATCGCCATTCTGCTGGGCATCCTGCTTCTCATTGGAGGAATCACGTGGTACCTGCTTCATGTTAAGGTGACAAAACATTTTTATATTTTTATATGAAAAGCTGCCAAGGTGTCCATATGCTAATTGCAAACACTGCTATAAACGGGCTATTCCTGAGACTGGCTGGAGCAGAATTGGTTCAAAATAATGTTAATGAGAATTAAAATTACAATTGCAAGTTTGTCCTCAGACAGAACTATTTCTGAAAAGCAAAAGTGGCCTTAACAGAGAAAAACATTAGCGACTCACCACTATTTCTGTTGCAGCTCATTGAATGAGTAGTGGTGTGGTTAGAATTGCTTTAAAACTGCTTATTTTTTTACCTAAAATTTTACAACTTGCTTCATCTAAGAGCCAGGGGGAGTCGGGCAGCTTGTATCCCAGAATCATTGAAGACAAGGCAATTTTCAGACAAAGTGCCAATTCATTGCAAAGATTAATCATAAATAAACTCCAGGTGGCCTCACACATGCATAAAATTATACCCAGAGAAAAAGTGGCGTGATCACAAGGAGAACATGCCAACATGACATTGACAATGAAAAGGCAGCTATGCGTACCACTGGGTCACCCCGCTAACCATTTTTTTCTCAAATAAGGAATTACTACACAGGTATCAAAAAAAGAGCTTACCATCCTTATATTTGTCAGTGATTTAAGAGATGCAGACTGGAAGTTCAGTTTCTACTTTACAGCAAGCTTTGTTTGGGAGCATGGTGGTGCAGTGACTAGTACAAAAGCTTCAATAATTCAGCACCCTGGATCTGAATCCTGTGCCTACCTACTTGGTCAGGGTCATCCAGTTTTACTCCCACATCCCCAAAGATGTGCAGATTATATTAAATGGTGACTCTAAACTGACCTGATAATGACTGCATGTCTAAACACAATGAACTGGTGACCTAACTGGCGCTCATTCCAAGCTTGCAGATGATGCTGCTAGCCCCCAGCAAACAGGGAATGGATCAAGCAGGTTTGAGAATATTATTTTGTGATACAATTTAATATGGGGTGATACAGCAAAACAGTGCCTAGTGCTCCAGCCTTATAGCTCCAGGAGACTGACTTTAATTGTGATTTCTGTTGGGTCTACAGGGTTTCCCCATATCTGACTGGATTTACAGCCCCAAATCAGAAAAATGGTGTGATGATATGAAAAATGCAAATAACAAAATGTAGCGATTCTTAAATTTACTTTGACTTTTATTTAATTGCAATAGGAACCAAAGATGGTTAATTTGATCTCTAAATATATATAAAATCCAATGTCTGCCTGTCTGCCTTTCACAAGAGAATTACTTAACAAATTTAGATTGGGCTTTTTTCTATAATTTGCTCGAACATTCTGGTTGATTTTCCAAATTCTCTCATTGTGCTAAATATTATAGTTTGGCTACGGCACTGATTTTTTCACACAAATCCGAGAAACATGCAGTGGGCCGAGGGGAGGGGGGAGGCGGGACCTCAGGAGTAGGAAGCCGGGCAGGGCGGGCCCTCCTCACTCACGTGCCAGCCTCCGTTCAGGCCGCCCTACCTCTCGCCACGTGTTGGAATGTACCTTGTCTCCGCTTAGCTAGCGATAGCTGTTTGTTCAGCAGACATTATCAACTAGAGATTGTTAAGGAGTAACATTTGATGTTTTTGAGAGCTATTTTGAGAGATGGTACCTGCTATTAGCAGAGATATCAGGGCCACGTGCATTTCTCCCCACGAGAGGGACGCTCTCCCATCAGAGCTGAACACGATCACATACAGTGACAACGTTTGACGTTGGAGAGTACCCACCTACCGCTTGGCCAGAGATACCTTCCCATCTTTTTTTGGCAAAGAGATCACAGCTACATTCTCACACCTGATAGCAAAACCAAAAATATTGTATATCAAGAGGCCCTCGGATATGAAAGCTATCAATATAAATTCTTCTCAATACAAATAATTTACATTTTTTTTTTTACTGATTTTTTAAAGTTTCTCCTGTTTCACTACTATGCAGGCGGAGCCATCGGGGAGAGTTAGTTTGTTAATATGCATCCATTACTGGATTTCAGGCCTTCAACACATTCCAAAAAAAGTTGGGACGAAGGCAAATTAGGGCCAGTAATGAGGTAAACAATGACGTGATTTCAAAGAGATGATGTCAGCAAGTGATTGTAATCATGATTTGGTACAAAAGCAGTATCCATGAAAGGCTGAGTCTTGAGGAACAAAGCTGGGCAGAAGATCTCCAGGTTGTCAACAAATGTGTGAGAAAATTATTGAAATGTTTAAAAACTAAAGAATTTCATGGCATAAAGGGCAAAGGTTTAGGCCTAAGCTGAACACCCGTAATCTCCAATCATTCAGATGGCACTGCATCAATAACCATAACTCATCAATAACCGATATAACCACATGGACAAGGAATTACTTTAGCAAACCTTTGTCAAGCTCAACAATATGGAGTTACATTCACAAATGCCTTTAAATGTTTATTGTACAAAGAAGAAGCCTTATATTAACCATGTCCAGAAGCGGTGTAGACTTCTCTGGGTTTGGCAGTCTCTGGGATGGAGCATTACACAGTACAAACTTGTATTGTGGTCAGACGAGTCAGTATTCCAGAAGTGGATACCGTGTGCTCTGGACCAAATACAAAAAGGACCATCCAGACTGTCATCAGCAACAACTCCAAAAGCCAGGGTCTGTCATAGTATAGGGTTGTGTCGGTGCCCTTGACAAAGGTAATTTATACTTCTGTGAAGGCAGCAATTAATGCAGAAAAACACATCTTTTCCAGGCACGTCCATGCATTTTTCAACAAGACAATGCAAAACCACACTTTACAAAGGCAAAGTAGTGGAAGAAGAAGGTCTGGCCTGCCTGCAGTCTTAACTTGTCCCCAAGTTAAGTTGGGTGTTGTCGAAATGAAAATTCGACAACAACAACCCTGTACTTAAGACGTGTTTGCAGGACGAATGGCAAAAAATAACACCCGAAACGGTTCATTGGTTGGTATCCTCAGTGCCGAAACGTCTTTTAAGTGTTGTGAGAAGGAATAGCGACATTACCAAATGGTAAATGCTTTACAGTCCCAACTTTTTTCAGACGTATATTGCAGGCCTGAAATACAGGAATGGATGCATATTAACAAATTAAATGAATCTGATCAGGAAAAACATGAAATACCTTCATACTGTCTGCAATGAAATAAAAGTCAAAATAAATTTAAGAATCGTGTAATTATTTTTTTTTTTTATTTGCATTCTCCATACCGTCAATTCCATACTTTTTCTGATTTTATAGAGTTGCTTAGTCTTCATTTTGTAGATTTTGTCATCAAACTGACTCCCCATAATCAGTTGGACCTTCCTGATAAGATGCATTTATACTACAGACTGGTTCTTTCCATTGAACTTACTGAGTGACTGCATCAATGATGATTTAGGTGATCTGTTTTCACTTTGACATTAAATAGATTCAATGTTGTGCAGCAATAAACTGTGAAAGCTTCCAAGGTGATGAATATTTTTACAGGCACTATACACAACATAAACATAGTGCTATCACACATAATCAAATAAGGAACGCACAAAGCATGCAAGGTTATTAAAAATTAGCTTATAGATTAATAATGAAGATGTTTCAATCAGATTGTTTAGTTCCATAACTTACAAGAATTTACAAAACTGCCTTGTGTGTCTCTGAGTAAGATGATTAACCTGCCTGGTCTCCAGTTTTAAGAAAAATATACTGCATTTGTAATGCACCTTAGGATCAGTGACATGCGGTGAGGTTCATGGCTGGTGAGGCACGGACCCCTTCAGAGTCAGAGTTACAAATATATGAACCCAAAAGAGTAGCTTATTCACTGTTTAATTGGCAGCATGCACATTGACTACTGGCTATGTTTCATATTTCATCAACATTTTTTAAACACACATAGATAAGGTACATATATGGCTGAGACAGAATGTTAAATTTACAGTGGGGAGAGAGAGCGCATTTGCTCTGCACCGTCCATGTGTTCTAAATTTGCAGTTGCAATTTCACAATTCACACTCATTCAATACAAATGAAAGTATAGTGTGGTATACAAAAAAAAGGATTTCAATTTTGACCTTAATTTAAATATTTAGTTGTTTTAAAAGCGTTTAATCCTGATGCTTTAACCAATTTTAATACAGAGTGTTCAGCAAAATGAAAACAAGAAAAACAAAAGAATATTTTATTTAATGTAAAAATTTTGTTTTTACATATTGGATTGTTTTTTTCTTAGTCTGATCCCATTTTTTATAAAATTTGAAACCGTTTATGTTCTTACCTTTATTTGTAAATTAAGTACCTCTTTCTCCACGAAAATCTCTGTCACTTTCTTGTAAAATTCCTCATTTTCCTTTAGTTTTGTAAGTCTTAATCTTCCATTTTGGCAGTCAGTTGGAACAAAAAATAAAAATGAACGGACCACTGCAGTGCATGATATTCTGATATCGCTAACTTATTGGCGCCTAGAGCCTAAGCGTAGAAGATGGGCTCACATCCACCTCCTTCAGTGTGGCACGGTACTGTCTGCCTCACCTTGTGCCTTTTCACTGTGGTTTTATGTCCGATCATCAAGACTTAATATATCACACGCATTCATTAAAGATATTAGCCAGATTATGGAAAGTCAGGGAGTATAATAAACGCGTCTGCAAACATTATGTTGGTGACATACAGACAGACAACAGGCATGTGCCAATTGACTGCATCAACTCAGTGTGTGAGGGAGAGCGCAGTCCGTTTCTCCCCTGTATTTGAACAGGAAATGCACCAATTCAGCGATTTTGACTATAAAAATGATCAAAATTATTGTAATCATACAGAAAACAAATTTATAGCAAAGACCAGTGGACAAATTTATTTTATGTTATCATTATTAGTTTTTTTTTTACTTTCATGATTACAGATGAGGCTCTGCTTCACCTGCCTCCCTTGACCACATGTCCCTGCTTAGGACGGGCCTTCACTATAGAAGGTTGTACAAAAAATAAACTTTGTCTTTACCAACTTCATATGAAAGATAGCACATCGCTGTTATAATCAATGCTTGAAATTAAGTTATTTTACTTTGATATCAAAACAATACTGATCCTCTTATTAAAATGAAAAAATAACTTTCTTTTACAGAAACACAGAAAACAGATTCGGAACCTGCTTAGTACACATGTGGCCATTCACAAGCTGTCTGTAAAGCATCCTCAGCCTCCAAGCAGCAAAACGCCAAACAGTAATCAGAACAAAGTGGATGATGCTGAAGATCTCTCTGAAGACGGGACAGAATACTTTAATATTTTGTCAGCTCCTCAGCTGAAAATTAGCCATAGTGCTAAAGTGTGAAATGTTTGTCTGTGATCCTTCTAAGAAGTTTGTACACCTTTATTCTTTATTATTTCTATCAGACTGAATCTGCTCTTACACTACTGATCATCTTTATTTTGTACCAGTAATTTCTCTATGACACATTTCTCCTACTTGCATGGTTTTATGAGGCAAAAGCCAGAGGTTTGATAAAAAAAAATAAAAATTGAAACACAGACAAACACATTTTTTAGGTTTCTCAAATGACAGAGGTATCAGCAAATAAAAACAGGTAACATTTTATACATGGAATGAATGTGATCAGAATAAAAAAAAACAGTATTCCACATGCATCATTATATGTGGTATTAACATGCATTTTGTAGCTGGATTACATTTACTTTACATCAGTCTTTTAAAATTATCTCCTGATTGAGGGTTAATCTCACCTTCTCCGTGCAAAACTCAAATTTGCTTCTACATAAGTGGTTGTTGCATTTACACTTTTGTTAAATGTGGTTGCTATCTGTTTTTGACCACCTCTGTCTATGGTCTGAGCAATTGTATCACACGTTCATGCAAACCTGGCTTTTAATGTGGTGAAGTGCCATCACCGCATTTACATGTGAATGGCAAGATTAAAGGGGCACAGTTTTAGCACTTATATCATCTGCAAGGTGCAGAGCAAGTAATGGAAATTTCTTGAAGACAAATATGTTCCCAGACTGGTTTATTATAAATTCTTCTAAGGCCTTCATTTAAAACTGGCCAAAACAAAGCAACTACTTTTTCACAGCATTTTGCTTTCTCGCATACTCTGTACCTGGACTTTGAAACAACATACAGCCAATAAAACTGTGTTTGTATTTCTTGGATCATCCAACCCACAGCAAAATTAAGGTCTGTGATTGCATGCAGTCAAACGCTTTCCAAACAAAACCTTATCGGCAACATACAGTAAAACCTATTCAAACTCTTGAATGCATTAATCTCAATTTTGGTATGACATTAAAAGATATTGTTTGGACGCTGAATGCTTTAAGTAGTTCAGTATATAATTAGTGCAGCAGATCACCTCTCAAGCTGCAGCAGTAGCATTTACTGACTTGTTTTTTAATAACTCAAAAAAGATAAAGGATTATTTATTGCATTTTAGTTGCCAGTGAGTCCTATTTCCAGTAATAAGCCAATGCATAAGCCAAGTTTTCTATCAATGTTTTTTAATCTGTACAGCCAAATTAGTCCTGCCTGTATGAAAATGATGTACATTAGAGGCAAACATTGTTTAATAACTAATATTATGAAGTATGTGAATAAATCTGATCTCTTACTTGATACTTTATTTGCATACCATTCACATCTTCTGTAATAATTTTGATTTTGCCTTACAGTGGTTCATGCTGCTGCTGCTGCTGCTTCTCCTCATGTCCAGAATAATGGGCAGAAACTTTCTTTAAGTGTATAGAATAGATCATGGCAGGTTCCCTAATGAGAAAATTTGCAGAAAAAGACAGGCTTTGCAATCAGAACCCAACCTTCAGAAAACAAAAGAAATGGAACAAGTCATTTTTAAATTGTGACATTAGTACTATGAACATGGAGAGAAAGGCAATAATATTTTAGCTCAACAAATCCACAAGCAGGAAGATCACAAAGCAATACCATTAATTACCAACACAGACAGAGACAGAATCATTGACCATAGAAATATAATTCACACATTTAGAGACTACAAGACATTATATTCTACTCAATTTAAAGAATACAAAACACAAGCTAATTAATTTTTTGATACTCTCAGTGCAGAGGAATTGGATAAACCTCTGGCACTATCAGAATTACTAGACGCTACCTCACTTCAGAGCAGGAAGCAGTAGGCCCTGATGGCTACCCTGCAACATTTTATATAAAAAAAATCAAATAAGTTAGCTCCCCTTTTATTATATTATATTACATTTATAAAAGCCAGAGACAATAAAATTTTACCTCAAACTTTTCACCAAGCATTAATTACCATCTTTCCTATGAAAAATAAGGACTTATTACAATGTGCATCATGTAGACCAATCTCACTGCTGAATAATGATGTTAAAATACTTTTAAAGTTTCTAGCTGGAAGGATTTGAGAAAGTAATTAATTTGGTAATATCACAGGGCCAACCCAGATTTATTAAAGGCAGACACTTTGCTTCCAATCTTCAACACCTGTTTAATGTAATATATTCACCCATAAAGTCTAACATCCCCAAGATCTTATTATCTCTGGATGCAGAAGAATCTTTTGATGTGGTTGAATGGAGCTATCTTTTGTATTAACAACATTTCAGACTACTTCAAACTAGAATGTGGTACTAGACCAGGATGCCCCTGTCACTACGCTGTTTACAATCACCATTGAGCCATTGGCTGATAACTTTTAAAATGCTTCAGAAACAAAGGGGATTATCAGAGAAAGGCATGAACAGAAAATATCACTATATGCAGATTATACTGTATGGTTCCGTATATATCAGACCCACAAAATTCGGTGCCTGCAGCCCTAACTGTACTAGCAGAATTTCATAAGATATCTGGACTCAAAATTAATTTGAATAAAAGTGTACTTTTCCTAGTGAACTCTCTAGCAAACATCTACACCTTCCTTTTTATTATAACAGATCATTTTAAATACCTAGGAGTAAACATCAAAAATAAACATAAAGCTTTGTTTCAACAAGATTTTGCTATCTGCATCGAAAAACTTAAACAAGTCATGCATAAATAGTCTACTCTCCACCTCAGTTTAGCAGGGAGAATTAACACCGTCAAGATTAACATCCTTCCTAAGCTTCTTTTTCTATTTCAAAGCATCCCCATATACACTAACAAATCATTTTCTAAGAAATTATATTCAATCATAACCTCATTTATTTGGAATTCAAAACCTACATTCATCCAAAAGACAACCCTACAACAACCTCAAGCTGAAGGTGGCACGGCTCTACCCAACTTTCAAATTTATTACTGGGCAGCAAATATACAAGCTATAAAAACCTGGACATTGACACAAATTGATGAACACATACAGGCTTGGCCTGCAATAGAAATAAAATCCTGCAGAACTTCTTTATATTCCTTGCTTTGTGTCCCAGTAAATACAAGTTATCGTTAATATACAAACAACCCAACTGTCCTTCACTCACTCAGAATATGGAACCAATGTAGGAAGCACTTCAAGATAGAGAAGCTTTTATCTGTGGGACCTCAACACGATAGCCACCTTTGTCAACTCTCTCAAACATGAACAGTTTTTAATGTTTAAAAAATGTATAGGATTAAATCACTTAGAGATATGAACATAGATTATGTCTTCGCATCCTACAAACAATTACATTCCAAATTTAGCTTCCCATCAACACAATCTTTCCACTATCTCCAAATCATAAACTTTACTAAACAAAATCTGTCTAGTTTTCCTCATTTCCCACCTATTGCTGTTCCAGAAGAAATATTGATCACTCCTGTGGACCCGGACAGCATCTCTATAATATATAAAAACATTTTAAATTCCCTTCCTTTCAAAGACCACAGAGTATAGTTGGAAAAGGATCTTTTACTCAAAACTTCAGAAAAGGAATGGAAGGCAGCCTTGCACAGAACTAATTCCAGTTCCATATGCACAAACCATACAATTATCCAGTTTAAAATCTTTTATTGAGCACATCTATCTCATTTAAAATTGTCTAAAATATTTTCAGTGCAAGATCCAGCCTGTGTTGTTCCAATCAAGCTCCATCTTCATTGAGCCACATTTTGGGTGTGCAACAAATTAACATCATTTTGTGCCAAAATTTTTAAGTGCCTACCTGACAGCCTTGGTGTCACACTCTCTCCTAATCCATTAACAGCTATGTTTGGTGTACTACCAGATGGGCTTAAAGTGGAGAAGGACAAACTGTAATTGCCTTTACACTATTGGCACATAGATTTATCTTGCTCATGTTGAAGAATCCTAGCCCCCCTCTTTAAATCAGTTGGTAACTGATGCTATATACTATTTGAAATTGAAAAAAAAAATCAAATTCTCACTTAGTGGATCTGTTCAAAACTTAAATAAAACTGGCAGGATCTAATCAATAACATTTTACAATAAGATTTTATATTGGGAAATAGGATTCTCCTCCCTCTTTTCTACTCTTAAGATTTGCTCTGGCTGTTGACCTTCCTTTCTTTCTCTTGGGTGAGGGTTGAACTGTATTTAGCTTTGTTAAGTTTTACTTGTTTGTATGGAATGTTACTTGCTTTTAATAAATTAAAAACAAAAGTTTATAACTAAATTAACTCCAAAACTGAGTTAACAGTAGGGAGTGTGAGAATGCAACAATTAGATCTTTACACAAAACACTCCCATCCATTTTTCTAAGTTACAGCATTTGTGCATTATGCTCATGCCTGAACCTTACACTGACAGACTTATGTGGAGAAAAAAAAATTATATAAATAAAATGTATTATTAACTTGATTTGAAATTGAAGAATGATTGATATTTTCACATTTCCTGGGTGGCATGAGCACAGTTTTTATTGGCAAATCACTTAGGGTTTGAGGTAAATTTAGAAAGCAGTCTCACCACACTGGATAAGCTAATAATCACTATAGGTCAAGCAAGAAGAGCAGATATCCAAATAAATTGAATGATGAAAAACAGTTTAATAAAAATGAGGCAAAATGAGTGTTTGTTTAATGCTTTTATATTACTGACCTTAGTAAAAAGGAACCTTTGTCATTGTAGATTATTTTGTAACTCTCCATGTATGTTTTAGATTTTATAAAAATTAACATAGTTATTAGTTTACTTGGCAAGGATTCAAGAAGAATATACAGTACTTTGTTTATAAACTGCATATTGCATTGATACAAATGTTAAAAAAAACATCTTCATAAAATACTAAAAGGCTTGAGGAAAACCTTGCATCCCAAAGTCTTTCTTCATACTGTTGTTTAAATCATTTTCACATTTTATACATGCAATATTTCAATATTATTATTATATACACACATACAGTATATATTGTACAGTATGTAGAGGACATTGGCAGAACATGCCCATCATACAACTGACATTTTTATTTCTGTGAATGGGTAGGTCAAGCAGGGAAAGTTTCATAAGAAATATATGTAACTCATTTTATTACAGACACATCTTAATACAAAACTACAGACAGCCAAGTCAAAAAAAAAATTTAAACTAAGGCGTCGATTTAATGGGAATCATTTCTATCAATTCCGCTTAACTGGAAAAACATATATCAAGCTGCCATCTGGATGAAGGGCAGCTCCCTCTCCCATTCTTGTGGAATAAACTTTCCAAACACATTTGCTTAATGAAATTAAGTATGCTCAAATATTTGTCCTCTTAAATGCAGGGCACTCATTAATTAAGGTCTTCAACACACTTGATTCCAACTGAAAAAATAAGAACAGTTCTGCCTTTCAATTCATTCACAAAATAAATGACAACGCACATTTAAAAATATACTGCATTATTTATTAATAAAATCTTAAAGATGCAGTGCTGATACAGGATAAATATAATGTTCTTGTTAGTAATCAAAGAGTAAGTGAATACATGTTGTGGCTGATGGCTTGGGGCCCTTACCCATCTGGGATGCCTCAATTGTAGGAGAACTGGGGGAGAAAACAGGTACAGGGCCCTACCTCCCCATGAGTGCTAAGTGGCAGCCCCCCTGGGTTCCTACAGCTGTCCGAATTACAAAAGGGCATGCTGGGAGGTGCCATCATGGGCTGCTGCAGGATGTGACGAGCCCTATTTTATGAAGCTCCCGATTCATGCTAATGTGCCAACTGGAGTGCCACCAGTGGCAGCATAAAAGGGACCACCTCACTTCATTCACAAAGCCAGAGTCGGGAGTTGGAGGACAAGGCTCATTAGAGGAGGAGTGGAGGTGGACAAAGAGGCAAGGAGAAGAAAAGAAAAAAGACAATGAGTGCTTTAGTACGGTACTTTGTGGAAAATGTTTCTCACAGTTGAATAAAAGGTGTGTTGTGCTGAACTTGTGTCCACGTCTGTCTGTGTTGCATTTGGGGCACTAATGCGCTCCCTGGTGGCCACAATTTCCTCTTTCTCAGAATCTCACAGGTGACTCAAGACTGTGGATTTGGTGAAGTTAACCCTTCCTTCTCTTCCCACTCTAGGTAGCCTCCACCGTAATGGCGAGCCCTAAAGGACAAAGAGTTCACACAGAACAAAGAAATACATAAGTAAACATATAATTAGAACACTCAGTGATACATTAATGAGACATTTTACAAATGAGAAGATACCACTCAGTCAATAAGTTTCTAATGACTCCCTAATAGCCGAATTGTTCCAACATCACATCCTGGTGTTCTTTATAAGCCGTCAGTGTCTATGCTTCAAGTACACAAGTTGGTGGTTTGTTCCAGATTTGCACAAGCCTTTGAGTGAAAAAATCCTTGTCAATTCCATCTCTAACCTTACCTTCCTTTAAAATTTCACCAGTGTCTCTGAGTAAATTATTCACTACTTAAATGAAGTAATTCTGCTCCATTAGCTTTTGACAATTTCCACTTAACAAGAAGGGTTGACATTAGTGCTGGATTGGTACTTAAATTTTGGCTTCAACGTCAGCTTTTGGATCTCAGTACCTGTATCAAAATGATTTTGAAGCAAATAACAGAACTCCAAACAGCCCCACCTTACTCCAGCCTCCTTGGTGCACCACACCTCACTATGCCCCGACTTCCTCATCCCACATTCAGTGTGTGTTGAAGCAAGGGGCCTGGTCCCCTATTTGGTCTCAAGCCCTTCAAAGCAAGAAAGATTTTCCAGTGAGGTTTCGATCACATCGAAGGAAAGTAGGATTTCACCTACTTTGAATCTTGATTGCTTTGACACATGGTGGTTTTTATCCCTGTGAAATTTCAAGCACATCAAAATACATTTTCCCTGTGTAATCTACTGCATGTTGAAGGGGGTGGGGTTTAAAACTAATATATACTTCCAGTAGTAAAAATACCAAAATGGTGGTATTGTACAATTTTAAAAATTTGGTTTTGTATTTCTTGTCACTGCAAGCAGACAGACCATTCATATCCATATGGCATATAAAATAATGCAAGCAGACAATTACCTTTATAGGAGCTTAAGCATGCATCACAGCAGATTAATAACATTGCTTAAAACCACTATTAATTTTCTGCTAAAATCAGGATGTTCCCTTAAGGTGAATACCAAGTTTGCTTTTTACATAAAATTTTCCAAAAGGGACTTCAAAGTTTACAAATTTACAAGGCACATTAGATTGATGTCACATAATGTACTTTACTTTCATTAACTTCTTCCAGAGGACTGCAATATATAACCTCTGTTGTGGTTTTCATATTTTAGTAGCATACATTATGCTGATCAAAATTAAATGACTGATTAAATAAAAAAAATAAAAATAAAAAATAATGGAACTGCATATTGTATGTTCAAACATGTATATTCAACAACCACCTTCACTTTGGACTGGACATTTAAAGTAATACTGTCACTTTCATTACTGACAAGCCCGGCACTTCCCAGAAGGCCGCTATCTCGAAGACTTATGGGACTTTTCAACAACCACAAATTTATAATTGTACTAGATTATTCACTTAGCAAATGGCAGCTAAGAGAAGCCACATAGAAAAAGCAAAGTTACAATGTGTAAAAACAAGTGAAGCAGTGGATAATTCCAACCAGATGGTATACTGTTCAATTTTTGCCACTGCTTAAAATTAAGCAGTGTTAAAGGGAGGTCTGCAATATATTCCAGCAAAACAAAACACAAACCAGTTACATTTTGGCGAGTGCCTTTGTCAAAGCCTGTGATGAAGGCCCAGATCCTACATGGATTTCTCATAGATATACTGTATATTCACTGCTCAATAATCAAGAATCCTGTTAAGGCATGTGTGATCTTTTGACTGGTTTTAACAGAGTTCAGTGCAGTTTATAGCAAGACAATCCTATCAAAGGGATTCCTAATCTGACAAGAACTGAACATGGAGTGGTTAAAAAAAGGATGACCAAGGACACAAAATAGTACCTTGAATAGCCAAGGGTAATTGCAGTCTCGAGGGCAGTAAAACTTCTCTTTCCAGATCGGCAGTGAAAGACAATATTGTCATCACTGACAGCAGGCTTTTCCACGTTGAAAGATTTCTTAAACACGACATTCTCCAACTTTAAAGCCTCCTCTAGAATATCCACTAAAACAAGACAACAAAATTAAAGTTCAAAATGTACTCATGGTGTGACACAAGCTACAGTTTGATAATCGAGAAATGAACAACTTGATGTTCACAAAGGGACAGCATTACATTTTATTCTGCAATTAAAAATATTTCTGGAAATATTTGGGTTAGGGCAGGGCAATATGCCAAAAAAAAACCCAGAAAAAATGGGTGATTCATGATTTATTTAAAAAAATTAACATTAAAATAATTTTCAACCATTGTTGAAAATAAAAAGATAACTGAGGCTGAAAACATAAATACCGCATATTCTTCTTAGAAACACAAAACATACTGTACATACACAAACACACAGAGTACATATATTGACGCACACATATGCATACATACTGTATATATATTTATTGTTAATGAAGAAAGCTGGAAAAATCAAAACTTTCTGTGTAGACTTTTTAGTAATATGCCTTTACTTGTGTAGTCCTTGTTACTCCTCCTAACGGTCTCCAAATTGTTTCTACAACACAACTCATATGATTTAAACACATTCTGCAACAACACAATCAGTTTTTTTTGTCTTTCCCTAACAAAGAGTTTAACTTTCAGTGTACACCAGCCAGCATTTTCAATCTACTACAACTTTCTAGAATGCCCGCTTGTAGAAGAATCCCAACCTCCAAGCGCACTCTGAAAACCCTGCATCTCCCTGCTGTAGACATCCTGCTCATTTTTATCCACACAGTAGCCTAGTCACAGTTGTAGGCTTAAAGGTATGGTTGGCAGCGCCAGTACATTCAACATGTAATGACTTCTTACGCACAAGGAATGTTAGTTGATCCTGGTATTCTTCCTGCTTGGAATTCCTCCGGGTTCCTAACATCAAACAGCTGGACATTGTGGCTTGCCAGCATCCTTTTTAGCTGCTCATAGGAAACTACTTTATCTGTGAAATAAAAGCATAAATAGCAGATGAAATGAAAATCTGCATCAGATCACTTGAATCAAGCAGTCAGTATCTGTATATTCTAAACTTTATTGGTTTCTTTCTACAAATGTTCCCCAGACTCAGTTTCAGAAATATTTTTATTATAACAAATTAGGCAGTTAAAGACTGACATTAGTTGTGCAACAATTTAAATGCACATTTAATATATGCAGATACAGTATATATGCCAAAATATTGTGCTTTTAAGAAAACATTCCGCATAAAACAAATGTATTAGTATAAAGAGTGAAGATCAAACCAAATAACTTGAAATCCTTCTTTCAACTTAACTAAGCTTTACATTCTTCTTAGCAAGCCAAATTATCCTGTCAGACAAACTATTGGAGTCTTAATCGTGGGAGTAACTTATGAAGGTATTGATCTGTAATATGTGCTCATCAGCACATGCCTGGACTTTAATGGGATTCTTCTTAATAGTCAAAGATTACCTAAAGAATTGTTTTCAGATGGTTCATCAAGCAACCATTAAACGTGATTAACGGTTTTAGCTGTTTATTATACTTCTGTATTTAGAGCTGGGACTACAAATACAGTTCAAAAAAGTTAATGCTCAATAGTTATTTATCAAACCTACTTATTCTCAATCAGTTTTATCTTATCTGCTGCCCTTTCCTGCTTCTTGACAGAAAATATAAACTATGCAAGCAGCATTACAGACACAACTAGTCAAGATTCTGCTATGCATTATGCCTGGGAGTAGATGCAAATAATTTAGAAGACATTATTTTTTCTTTGTAGAAAATACAAAGTAGTTCAATGTAGTACAGTATTAGAATAAAGTCCATCTACAGCACATCAGCTGAAACTTGCAGTGGCTTCAACAAATGTTAACATGAACAAGAGACATCATTAAAACAGAAGCTTATGCAGGATTTTGAACTAAAAAGAAATATGTTTATCCTTAAAAGTATCACCTCCTTGTGACAACCTGCACTTCCTGAACAGAACCCAAAAATACAAACCTTGTTGAAGTTTCAGTAAATTAAGTGTTCTTTACTCATAACATAAAGCAAAGCATGTTTATTATTTTCTATAAATTATTCACATTCTATTGATACGAGTATTGTCTAGTATTTAAGTTTGAGTATTTACCTGAACTAAATTTGTGTTCATCACATGACTTCTTCTGATGTGAAAAAGTTTCCATTACTTAAAACTATGATTGGTATGAGTAATTTCAGATGATAATACTTAATAAAATATGTCAAATAATAAAATATTTTACAACCACGTGACAAATAATGTTTAAGATTAAAGACAAACACTCTGTATTATCTTTAAAGACAAATGTATTGTCTGGCAGTTTACACAAAATCCAAGTTACAAATTTAATTTAGCAAACTATTAACAGACAAATTAGACAATGATTAACAACTAGTGCCCTGTTAACTCAGGGCTCATCTAACATGCACCAGGTATTTTATTAAGTGGGCTGTTATTAAAAATAAACACTGACAAAGTAACTTAATCAGCAGAAATTTAAACTGAGCGGCCCTACTCTAAGCCAAACTGTATGGATGAAGGGGAAGGAAAGAACCAAGCTAATGATAAATCTACATTGCTAAATAAAAAATGCATTTGTATTGATGCACTAAGACAGAATACAGAGTGCATATAACAAAAAAGTCAAGAACATCAAAAATTAACCTATGGAAAACGACTACTACATGATACCTCCAATGTGCACAATTATCTGTGATCAAACTGGTAGGCAATGTTTACATACACGTTCTTTACAATATAATTTACAGAATCTTAGAACGGAGCACAGAAAACAGTGACATAAGACTAAGATCTAAATTATCATTGCAGCTTGAAATTCTGACTGCTTAGTCAAATTTCATACATGATAGCTTTATTCAGGGCATTCTGGCAAATCTTTATTTCATATAAAAACTTTTAAAATATAAAGGACCAAAGGGAACTTTACAAACTGAAGGTCACCATTAACCGTCAAGACCTGTGTTATGAAATGCTGAGTGTCGTTCTAATAAACATAAAACAGTCACTGCGATCTGCAGTGGTAGTGAAAAATGCCACCATAAATTTCAACTATACATACAAAGACATAAACATATAAACAAAAGGGATGACATTTACCAACTTGTCAATGTGCATTCCTCCTCTTGACACGAATCGAACTTTAAACAGTGTCACACCGTGAGACAGCTGTGCCGTAAATTTCACAAACATTTGCTTTACGCTTCGTAAGAACAAATGATTCATGTATGTGTTGCGCAATACAGGAAGAATAGTAACAATAGTGCAAGTGGTCAATTTCCGAATTTAGTCTTTGTTTACGTGACTTCGAGCAGACTCGCGCGCAGTTTACAATGAACGGCTTATTCGTGTATTTTCGCGAACAAACCCTCGACAGACCCCACTTTACTTGTATTTACAATTTTCAGTGCTCGTACCTGCCCCCGCAGCCGGACTCTGCTCGGACTTGGAACAATAACCTGCTTGGGAAAAGGTGTACCACGTTCTGCACCCCAAAGACGGGCCGCGAGTGCAGACATCGCCACCTAACACCAGCAGCTTCCGAAGAACCAGCATCTCTGATATGTAAAGCACCCACCGTATGAGCATGGCACAAGGTGCAGCGTGAAGGTCTATCGGGAAACTTTTCCGCCTCAAGAATTACGTCATTAGGATGGGGCGGAGAATTGGCCGTAATTGCCGCAAGGAACACGCAGTGATTGGATACATGCAAATTTACCCTCGCCCATCGCTGTGATTGGAAACCTACCAGGTTGAATATTCTATCTGTAAGCCTCTGAAAACTGCAAACGGAGACGAGATAAGGTTTCAAGTGACTGAAACGATGGGCGGAGTAGTTTGAGTGGAACACTTTTTAAGTAATACTTTAAGTAAAAACTAACTCGATACAGTATTATGGTTGCAGGAAAAAAATGCATGTTGTTGCCATTTTTCTAAACGTTATTTAAACTACAAGATTAATGCAGTTTAAAAAAAGAAAGAAAACAGCTGCTTAGTATTTTCAGCACCGCAGACCGTATTACGAAAATGCAGAAAATATAAAAATAAGAGACGAACGTGTCTGTTATAAGCCATTGTTTATTTTAACAGGAATTTATAAAAAGTCTGGACTTTGTACATTCGTAAAGTGTGTATAACGAAATCTACATGAGGGACTAACATCTGTTCCTTAGAAAGTCGGATATCCAGAGACGTATGGCATAGTTCACATTCATACTAGGGTATTTGCTATGGAGAAGCTCTGGTATGATTTTTTGAATAAAGAACTGAAATCCAAAAATAAGCATAAATAACTAATTTGTCTAAATGTTGCAAGTTAAGGAGCCATGTTTATTGCATACTCAACTGACCTGTTAGCATAGTAAGCAAACTGTAGTGGGTCAAGAAAAGAATTTGTGAAAGATCCAAGATGCTGACAAATCAGACATTTTAGAGTTAATCCTGTCCTCAAATTTATTTTCTAACAAACAGCAAGACAAACTTACACATTTCTCCAAAGCTGGTCAAATAACATTGAAGGGTGTGTAAAATGTATACATTTCTTGAAAACTCAAACACAGAATTTTGATTTATGTTATGTATAAGGAAAGCTTAACTGCAGTGGAAAAGTCACAAACGTGTCTTCTTGAGAAGCAGTACGTAAACATCATAAGGCCTTTTGACACAAGAATCACCAACCTGCTGAAACCTAGAAGGCTGGCATGCTTTTTCTTGAACGACTTAGCCATTGTATGTACTGAAAAGATAACTGGTGTGGAATTAACTGGTTTTAAACCCAAATTTTGTGCAATTTGTGACCACAACAATCTTCCAATTCCTCCTCCCAGACTGTTCTAAAAATATCTGAGTATTCTTAACTGCTAAATATAATGAAGTTGCCTGTGGCCATGCAAACAAATGATTTCTTTTAAATAATTTTTTTAATTCCACCACTTCACTGACCTCTTCCTCATTGTGACTTTTAAAGTAAAATTAAATTACAGCATTATTTTGTGAGGCAAGGGGATAAAGCATGAATAAAGTGTTAGGTATGTTTCATTTATATAGTGCCTTTCCTGTCTATCTATCTATCTATCTATCTATCTATCTATCTATCTATCTATCTATCTATCTATCTATCTATCTATCTATCTATCTATCTATCTAATTAAATCATTACTTAGTGTATATATTAGTTTAACAGTTTTAAGTTATAGAACAGTGTGCTTTGGTTGGGACGTCTTACTTTCAAGCACTTTGCAGAAGATTCCGAAATTAAACTTCAGGGAGGTCACTTTGCAGTCACTCAGTTTTGAGAAAAAGGGCTAGCAGTTTCTTCTTGTTGGTTACAGACATCTGCTAAAAAAAAATCTCTGCCATGTCTAAAAACAGAGCTGTTTCTGACACCACGTGAAAGGCACTCCTTCATTACAGCTGACCCTGCCTCACTGGCAGTGAGCTGTTAACCACTCTAACTGTGGCAGATGTACTGAAAGGGCACAACACTCACATGTTGCTGTTTGGAGTATTCATGAGACTTTTGGTTAAAGTGCTTTTGTGCAAAAGGAGAAGAAAAAATTCAAAAGAGGGAAAAATAATAACAGGGTTCGGAAAAGCAATAAATGAGGGAGATGTCTCTCATAAATCAGGTATTGTTTCAGTCTCACTGCTGCTGAGAGAAAAAAGTGCATAGTCATCCTGAGTGTGCACAGTAGTCAGCCACATAGCATGTCAAACAGGTTAGAAATAATGCTAATATATGACAGACTCCTATGTCTTGTGGACCATTCTAATGCTATCTAATTTCATTTCAAAAGCTATTAATCTCACATCCACACAGCCCCTGAGAATTGTTTTTCTGTGTTATGATTATTGAGGTCTACTTTCCACAGGTCAAGGTCCACCTTAGTAGCATTAGGTGTATGTCATGAACAAGCCTTAGATGGGCGCACCATCTTACATACACTCACAATTACACCAGGCCAATTTAGAATCACCAGTACCCTAAATATGCACAGCTTTGAGAAACTGGAATACTTAAAGGAACCCATACAGCCACAGATGGAACATGCAGATTCCACACCGGATACCATCAGCCCTGGATTTGAACCCAGACACCTAGAATGATGAAGTACCAATTCTAACTACCACTCCACCATCCAAATCTAAAGAATTGCTATGTGGATAAAAAAATGTCTATTTTAAAGCAATGGAAGCTTGAATATTATTTTGAAAATGAACAATAATGTATCTTAGTAAGCAAACACAAAATTGTGAGGTTCAGTGACATGTCTGTTTTAGTTGCTTATCTTTTTATCAATCAAAGATGATTTCTATAGTGCTTTTCCCATATTCATCATGACATGGCACTTTATATACAGTATATGAGGGGCATTCAAATAGTTTCCACATTTTTTTTTCACTTTATTTATAAAGAATTTCAAAAACAAATTAAATCTTGTATTAAACTGAAAGGGCAGCCAGCTTGCCAGAAAGAACTAGTCACATAACACTCTCAGACACGACCAATTACTACTCCTCCTACCTTCACCGTTTCCAACGAAAAAAAAAAATACATATATATATAGATATTGTGACAGATTGGGGCCGCTGTCGTCCCCTTGAACCCAAATATCAGACGCCAGACACCAGATAAAAGTCCAAATTTTGGATTTATTAATACAATAACATGCACAAAGCAGCCTCCACTCCACAATACTCATAAACAAAATAATCACAATCCTCCAATTTCCAGCAGCTCAGTCACCCTTCCTACCAACTTGGCTCTCCCCACTGGGTTTCCCACAGTCCTTTAAATAGTCCTTGACCCGGAAGTATTCCTTCTTTGGGTCAAAACGTCTTCCTCAGGTGTCCCGAAAGTACTGTGGGTTTCCGACCTTGTGACTCCTAAGTACTTCTCGGTTAATGTCACCATAATAATCTCCGGGTTGTTGGTGAGCTCCCCCTGGCGGCACCCACGGTACCCAACAGGGCTGAAGAACCGGACTCGTGTCCCATGCTGCCCCTGCGGGAATCCTGGGAACCATTTCTATCCAGGGGAGCTGCCATCTAGCATCCCGGGGGATGTAGTGTCCTAAAAAGGCTCTCTCTTTTAGTTGAGGGATGTCCAGGCCAGACTGAAACGCCGGCTGTCCCTCACAATATATATATATATATATATATATATATATATATATATATATATATATATATATATATATATATATATATATATATATATACAGTATATTGTGACAGACAGCTGAGGCGTCTGCACAGCTGGGATGCCTGGAAGGTGGAAGGACTGGGAGAGGACCAATACCTCCCCCTGGGATATGAGAGGGCAACCGCTCTGGTTCGCAGGTGGGCCACACGTTTGGAGCTGGGAAGCTCCACCCGGTTGGGGCACGTGGCCGCCATCAGGGTCCGCCCAGACGTTCCCAGAGTCATGAATGGCAGCACTTCCTCCACAACAGGGAGTGCTACTAGGCCAGGAGACAAATACACCCGGTGTGCTTCTGGGTGCTTAGGCAGCACTTCTGCCACACCTGGAATGTTGCAGGAAGATCATCAAGAAGCACCTGGAGCACATCCAGGTACTGCTTAAAAGGGGCCCCCTCACTCCAGTCGAGGAGCCAGAGTTGGGAGGGCGCGAGACGAAGCTTACGAGAGAGGAATGGAGGTAGCAAGAAAAGAATAAGAGCGAAGGAAGGACTGTGAGTTTGGTGTACTGTAATTGTCAAGAAAAATAAAACCGTGTGTATTTTGAACATAAGCTGTCTTGGTGTCTGTCCCCGTTGAGGCTGGTTCCCACAATATATATATATGAACTGGCAAAAAAATTAAATCATGCTGGATATCTATGATTCTAATGTGTTAGAAATGAAAGGATGCCAAATCGTTTGATGGAAATGAAAATGATCAACCTACAGAGCCCTGAATTCAAAGACAGCCCGAAAATCAAAGTGAAAAAATGATGTGGCAGGCTAGTCCATTTTGCTAAAATTTCATTGCAGCAACTCAAAATAGTACTCAGTGCTTTGTATGGCCCCCATGTGCTTGTATGCATGCCTGACAATGTCAGGGCATGCTCCTAACAAAACGACGGATGGTGTCCTGGGGGATCTCCTCCTAGGTCTGGACCATGGCATCACTGAGCTCCTGGACAGTCTGAGGTGCAACCTAGTGGCGTCAGATGGACCAAAACCATAATGTCCCAGAGGTGTTCTATTGGATTTAGGTCAGTTGAGCGTGGGGGCCAGTCAATGGTATTAATTCCTTCATCCTCCAGGAACTGCCTGCATACTCTCTCTACATGAGGCCGGGCATTGTCATGCACCAGGAGGAACTCAAGACCCACTGCACCAGCACAGGGTCTGACAATGGGCCAATGGATTTCATCCCGACACCTAATGACAGCCAAGGTGCCGTTGTCTAGCCTGTAGAGGTCTGTGTGTTTGTGTATGCCTTTTCAGACCATCACTGACCCACCACCAAACCGGTCATGCTGACCGATGTTACAGGCAACATAATGTTCTCCATGGCTTCCCAAGACCCTTTCACGTCTGTCACATGTGCTCAGGGTGAACCTGCTCTCATCTGTGAAAAGCACAGGGTCCCAGTGGTGGACCTGACAATTCTGGTATTCTATGGAAAATGCCAATCAAGCTCACGGTGCTGGGCAGTGAGCACAGGGCCCAATAGAGGACATTGGGCCCTCAGGCCATCCTCATGAAGTCTGTTTCTGATTGTTTCGTCAGAGACATTAACACCAGTGGCATGCTGGAGGTCATTTTGTAGGGCTCTGGCAGTGCTCATCCTGTTTCTCCTTGCCCAAAAGAGAAGATACCGGTCCTGCTAATGGGTTAAGGACCTTCTAAGGCCCTGTCCAGCTCTCCTAAAGTAACTGCCAGTCTCCTGGGATCTCCTCCATGCCCCTGCAGACTGGGCTGGGAGACACAGCAAACCTTCTGGCAATGGCACACATTGATGTGTCATCCTGGACAAGTTGAACTACCTGTGCAACCTCGGTAGGGTCCAGGTATCGCCTCATGCTACCAGTAGTGACACTGACTATAGCCAAATGCAAAACTATTGAAATAAACAGCCAGAAAAGATGAGGAGGGGAAAATGTCTGTGGTCTCCACCTGTTAAACTATTCCTGTTTTGGGGGTCATCTCATTGTTGCCTCTTTAGTGCTCCTGTTGTTAATTTCATTAACACCAATGCAGCTGAAACTGATTAACAACCCCCTCTCCTACATAACTGACCAGATCAATATCCCAGAAGTTTCATTGACTTGATACTGTACTCTGATTAAAAAGTGTTCCTTTATTTTTTTTTGAGCAGTATACCAAGGTGGACAGATGGACAACTCGACCGGGAGGGAGGGAGCTTCCTTACCCAGGGTGTAATGGCATTGCAAGTGCTCTGATGATGGAGACTGGGAAGCATAGGACAAGGCTTGCTTAGAGGAGAGAAGAGATTTGTTATTGTGAGTACTGGTTTTGGAGGAAGAACCTGTGAAAGGTACTTAGTGGAATAAAAATACACTTCATTGTTCCCTTGACTTTGCTTGCATACTGGTGTCTGGGGCTCTAGGTCAGCCCCTTTTGGTCACTTTATGTATATATATATATATATATTTTTTTTTTTTGAGAGGCTACGGTGGATGCCAGGCAGCCTAACAAATTACACATGTACCTGTTTATCTAAATCAGAATAAAATGCCATAGAGAACCAGTAAAATGTCATAATGCCAGTAAAACTCTTTTCAGGCCAGTTGATGGAAGCAAGGCTGCTGTCTAATACAGTTAGCCCAGTAGCTATTTTATAGAACTTGCTCTTTAAAAGGCAAAAAAAAAAAAAAACTCATGTGTTGTTAAACCAGAATCCACTAGATGTCACTATAAGGTAGTGCCAGTGTATGTGCCATAGGCCTATTGAATGAAAAGCATACAGGTGTGTTGGGTCAAGGTTCACACCCCCAATTGGAAAACAAAAGAAATTTAACCAATTGTATCTCAAATGTTGGAAGTTACTTTCGATAAAAGCATTAACCAATTAAATTAACGTAGTCTAAACTCTAGATCCAACCTAAAAAGACTCTACAAAACCAAAGAGACAAAAACAGAATCAGATAATATAAATGTAAGCAAGAAATCCAAAACCAAGATATTAACAATAATTACCTTTGGACTTGTAAAGAGACCGTCTGTGAAATAGAAGAGAGATGAGTAAAGAAGAAAACAGTAAGGATATGTAGTTAAGGACAGCCCTTACAATGCCCTTGTGATTATCTGTATCCTATAACTTAAGATTCTGTTGAAGCATTCCAGATCCAGACACTTACAAATATCCATTTACAGTTTAGCTATGAGACCTTCCCTGTTCTAACTGAACTCAGAACATTATGGTAGACTCAATTAATTTTATTTCTACTCAGACAGTACCAACAGCTCTTATACTATCAGTGTATATGATAAGATATGCTCATTACTCTTTACTTGAGCGTCTCATTTTATAATTAGAGTAGGGCTTTTACATACACACTCCCATTCACTAAGGTGCATATTCGTCACCCCAGCCAGACTTTCAAGCTAACCACTAAAGATAAACCCTATGACAGCCATTCAATATCGCCAACATCAAGTCATTAAATGTTAGTTTTAAATCTCCATTCTTGACCTCACCAAACTGAGACCCTGAGCTGCATTCCTAAAGTGTACCTAAGGATAAACCTCAAAACAAAACCCAGCAAATGCAAGAAAAAGCATTTCCCTTACAATACTAAAACATTGGAGAGAAAAATGCTTCACTAGTCAGGCACTTAATAATAGTGCTCAAGTGACTGCATTCCAAATTGCTACATCATCTGAAAGAAATTGGTTAAATAGACCCTTATTTGGCAAAGCTTGAACAAGGACAAAAAAACAAGACACACTCAAATAATTAAAGGTAAAAGATAAAGGGGGCAAAACCAAAAAAGGGAAAAAAATGTTGGTTAGGGTAAGTCAGGAAACAACTTCCCATAATAATTAGCCATCCCTAAGTAGGACTTGAGTTCAGTTGCAGATTTGCGGGGGTCTCTTTAATGACCCTGACCTTTTCTGCAACAGGATGCAGTGCCTACACTGTGATTTGATGTCCCAAAAATGTCACCTACAGTATCTGAAAAATGCACTTAACTTCTTTTCTGCCACAGCCTAGATTCAGACATCCTCTGCAACACTTGATCTAAGATGTTCAAGTATTCTTGCTAAGTTGCACCTGTGATGAGTATGCCATCCAGATAACCTGCACCTGGGGAATTCCTTGTTCTCTCAAAGATTGCTGGGCTGGAAACCACCCCAAAGACTAGCCTATTATATTTGAAAAGGACTTTGTATGTATTAATGGCGACATACTCTTTGGATTTCTTATCCAGCATTAACTGCTAATAAACATGGCACATGTCCAGCTTTGTGAATGTTTGGCCCTCAGTGTAGCTAGCAAGTCCACCAGATTTGGAATAGGGTATTCCTCAAGAGAGGAGACCTGGCTAACAGTCAGTTTTAAATCACCGCAAATTCAAACTGTATCATCACTTTTCAACACTGGAACTATGGGAGTGGTCCACTGTAAAAACTGAACAGGTATGATAGGGTCTAGCTAATTCATCTGTTCGTTCTTCCTCTATCTTACTTTTCATGGCATAAGACACTGTTCTGGGCTTGAAAAATGTTGGTGTAGCTTGAGGATCTGCCCTATGCCTCAGAGCCATGCCTTCCAAAGTGCCCAGTTCTTCCTTGAACACATCCGAATACTTTTATACCAACTTGAATACTGAGAGTCCCCTTAGATGCTCAACTTCCCTTTGGTCTAAATTAATTTCCCTAAGCCAATCTTCTCCTGAAAGGCTTGCAGTGTTCCTAGCAGTATTTTATTTTTCATTTAAAATTAATTTAAATTGCCTTTCAAGTATATGTCCTTAGTTTGGTGAAATAGCCTCAAAGAACGTAAGCCTGCCCAGTGTCCATATTTTGTTATATGTTTCTTCACTTATGACTGAAGCTGATGATCCTGTGTCAATTTCTATCTTGATGGTCTTCCCATTGACACTGACAGCAACATAAAAAGGATTCGTTAGTGACTCATTCATTTTAAACATTGTATAGTTGCACTCTTCCTCCTCCTCATTATCAGAATCTGCCAGGTGATGTGTGGCTGGCTTTTACTTGTTCAAGTCTTGTAGTTTCTATTTTATTTTTAGCTACCTTGCATTTCTTGGCCAAATGGCCCTTCTTCTTGCAATTTTGACAAACACTTTCCTTGAATTTGCAAGTAATTGCAAAATAAACTCCCCCACACCTATAACAGTCTATTGTTTTATTTTCCAAGACTTATTTGCCAGATACACATTACTGTAGCTTTTGCCTTGTCTTTTGCAGTTTCCATAGCTTGTGCAATTTCCAGTCTTTTAAATGTGTATTGCATCACTGCAGATCCCACACACCGATCTGTCACTTAACAAACCTCCAGTTCTACTCTGAACTCGCAGTGCTCTGATAAATTGATATAATTCAGAAACAGGTGATTTTGGGATGGGATAGTTCCACGGTGCAGCTAAATATCTACATTTGTAGGACTTTGCACCACAAACACTCAAAACAATGGAATACAGTTTAGCTGACACAAAATGTCCCATTCACTCCATGTACCCTGTCCAGTCCTCATTTTCCTTCACAAACTCACCAGCCAAGCTGAACATTGCCATTATGTGTCATTTAAACATTTCCACTCAAACCGCACTTACTGATCTTCACATTTATCCTTCTCATCAAAAATGTAATAACTTCAGTAGTCATTTTTGGTCTGATTTCTGCAAGTTTTATTGCAACGTGATAGCAGTTAACAATAACTTCCAGAACAATGCTGCCTCCTTCACTTATTGGTTATTCACAAAAAGCACAGGCCGGCCACCCTAATATCCGTCTGCCTGATAAAAATAAACTTTAACCTTAAAGCTATGTAAGAGCCATTTACTAGTTATTTAAATCATATTAAATGTTTGCCTATGTTAGTCCATAGTTTAATGGAAGTTCTTATAACCATAGATTAGTCTCAGTCAGTGACCTGCTTTGCCAGGAGTAAGGCATGGAGGGCCTAATAATAAGAAAAGCAACATGCTCTGTTGAACGTGCAGTGCCGTACATTTAGAGTATACTAATGCAAAGTAAAGCATCTTTAAGTTTAGAAGCAACTGAAGTTTGACAAGAAAAGCTAAGTTTGGAGAAGAGACATTTTTTCCAATTTTTTGCCTTTTATTGTACGTGCGTAACAACTTTTTTCTTTATTCTTGTGTGGACTGTTTGCTAAATCTTTTAAAACAAACTTTTGGACTAAGTGATTTCTTTCGGCACGTGTTTCACCCATGCTTGATCCTGCCTTCCTCACCATCAGCTATAAGCCACAAAAATCTATTTCAATTACAGCAGAAAATATAAATGAATAGCGATGTTCAGATATAAAGACCAAATAAAAACCCTTGTATCAAACTACAAAAGCCTAAATGACACTTTCCATAAAGAAATGAAAGCTGAAGAGTAGCACAGAGGGAAACATCTTCTGGGTGGCTCATTTTGATTTAGAGGCAGGTTGAAGGATGGATGAAGTCTTCCAATGTCCAGATGGATGGTCTCTCTTTCTCATCCCCGGATAATCTGTTCTTTATGTCAAATGGCCCATGTGCGGTTCCAGACTGTGTGATGGCAAAAAACCTTTAATTATGCAACATTTACACAAACACCTCATCTTGCCAGGATTGTGTACCTAGGCTGTGTCCATCTCCCTCGAGATAAGGGTCTTGATGGCACTGCTATGCATGTGAATAAAGTTTCAGAGTTCAAATGCATTTCATTGTGGCTCACCTGAGTAAAACTTGCAGCAGAAAAGGTAGTTTGCTGTGGTTTTAAGCAAAATGTTTGCAGTCACATGATGGTGTTTTTCAGTGGATGAAGTGGAAACAAAAAAGTCTGGTATTCTCTTTTTTGTCGGCTTCTTGGTTCTCTTCCTGATGTGTTTCTTTTACTTGATTTCTTAATTGAGCAAGATGCTCCCCTTGGAATTTCGATTGAAGAGACATTTACTGCTGGTACACACCATTAACAGTGAAAAATGGGTATCCGGTGTGTCCTGTTCCATTTATAGCCATGGTGGTTTTGTCTCTATTGGACATCGATTGAATTATACAGGGAAGATTAGGATTCTTTTAGTTGAGCAAAACAAATCTTCATGCAATTAGTGTAGGGTATTACAATGGATTTTTCAAAGAATGCTTTTATTACATCTCCAAGTATAGCTATTTAATGATAAGTTTGACATTTTTCAAGTCAGACTTGTTTCTTCACAGTCATGGCATGTATTACTTTTTCACATGAATCTGCATTCTAAAGTGAGGGTATTTTTTATACATCTTGTGATTTGTAATGGAGGTAAAAGATGTCCAACATGAAAAGAAAATCTATAAAACTTACTAAATATATATAGAAATGTATTTTATACAACTTTCATTGCTGTAACAAGCCAAGCTTTTTTTTGGTGTATGGTCAACTGGTAAAAATCTAAGTGGATGTGTGTGTGTGTGTTATGTGTCTTGACAGGATATGTAAATGCTTTAAAAATCAAAAGGGGTATGTTGCTGTCATGCATCTCTCTCAGTGGTCTGGTGGTTAGGTTCCAGCTTTTCTCATAGGATGTGTGAATTTAAAGCCCTGCTGATCTTTGGTCAACAGGGGGCTATATGTTTTTATGCCAAAAGGTGAATTTACATTAAAGTTTATAACAGTATTATATCAGGAATTCTGAATTTATGTGTTTTTGTGAGGGACAGAGGTCAAGTTACTAATGTTCACTTTGGAAAGGATGATTGAATATCTATTTGATTATTTTTTAAATAAGTAATAAGTTGTGTGACATACAGAATTAGAGTATTCGGACATGCTCATGTCTATTTTACTCTTCTGAGAGTTTTCTATTAAAGACAAACATTTTAACCTGATTGTTGTTCACTCTCATTTGCCCCACGGAAGTGAGTTTTGTTTTGTAGGGGAGTACCAACTGGATTAAGCACATTTGAAAATGGATGGCTGATGACTGGTTGTTTGGTCAGGAAGTGTAGCAGGCTATGTTTAAGGATTATTACACACCATTAGATTTTTCTGAATGTCTGACTTTTCCCAGTGTCAAAGTATTTGCATGTAGTCAGTGATAAATTGGCTCAGGGAGTTAATCAGAGACTTGTTTGCCGTGCAAGAAGAGAGTGCACTTTGTGACTGGTGAAGGGTGAGCCAAAGTTAAGCATTTTTAAAGATTTTTAAACTAAATGCAGGGATAGATGAACACTAGTAACTCAAAGCATTAGGACAACAAACAAAAAATAAAAACATGATTAATTGTACTATTACAAGCTCTTATCTTACTTTTTGTACTCTCCTGACAATACTATCCGGCCTATTACCACTTAGTGAACACTTACTTTGACTCACCTCCTGATCCCAAACTCACTGGAACACTGGACAGCCCTGGATCTTAAACTCCTGGGGCCATGGCTGAAGTTAGACATAAGTTAAAAAAATCTAATTTAAGAACTATGGTTTACGATATCAGTGGTTTAGTTTCCTCTTACAGGCCGGTTAAGTGTATCGTCTTTGCTAAATTAATCTTAGTGTGTGTTTGTGTGTGTTCACCCTATGATGGACTGCTGTTCTGTGCAGGAATGGTTCCTGCCTTGTGCCCAATGTGTGCTGTGATGAGATCCAGCTATTCTGTGACCCTGCCTTAGATGAGTGGGTTAGGAGAATAGATGGTTGGAGGTTTAGGGCACCACAATTTGAGGCAACTTTTCAGAATTTATTTGTCAGTTGTACTTGTTTTTTTTTAATTTTAATGAAGCAACCCCTGTCTCCGCACAGTTTATTATGCATCTTAATGGCATACCTATCACGTCCAGTAGTTACACGTAATTTTTTATTAATGCATGCCAATAAGTCCTTTCCTAATTCCAATAGCTTAGGGCCTCACTGTGTCTGACTCCAGTCCCGTCTGGGGCCATTTGTCTAGAACCTACAGCCAACAGTTAAACAGTTAAAAAACCATCAGGAAGCCTGGCCACATTATTACATGACAAGTGGCCACATCTACTGTAACTGCTATCCATAATTCCAACTATTGGACCAGGGGAGCTTGCTTTAATTTATTAAATGCCCCCCATTTGCTACATTCCTGCTCTGTGCCACTGAAGTAATCATTTCTGGGGACCTCACTACAGAGATATGCTCTACCCCGAAGATGGCATTTGAAAACCTTTCTTGGCCCTCTTTTGCCTGCACATCTGCTTTTATCTGGCTGTTCTTTACTGATTAAACTATAAGGTATTTAGTAACAAGAGAGCTGGATGTGACCTTAGTATGCTTCTCTTCTTTTGAGAGGCCTGCAAGGGAGACCTCTTTCGCTCTTATAAGCAATCACCAAAACAATCACCAAAAAAAACAACTCAATGATGTGTGAAGTACTGCTCAGTGAAAAATTATTTCTCTCAGGCACAAATGCTCTCCAGAGATTTAATGTAGGAAAGTATTGGCTAACATGCATAGAAAACAGCATTCATTTCAACAGAAATCACTAAGAAGGTATACAATTAAGAGGAACTTGACCCAGAATTTCCAAAAACCAATGCTGCACATTGAACTTCTAATCAGCCATAAGTGCAAAAAATATGTTTGATTATATTTAACTATACTAAAAGGATTTATGTCTTCAAATATCAAACCATTTTCCTTTTTATTAAATTTAGTGTATTCACAATATGAAGCAAAGCAATGCCTTAAACTAAATTGGAAAACCTATTCTGGTACTAATATGACAAGTAGCACTTGGAGTGAAAGGTTTTATTTCATAGCATCAAGCACCTTATTCTTCCTGCATCTGTGGGTGTTTTTGAGGACTTGAGCTTTATCTCCATTTCCTAAAGATATGAATTTGAAGCTTATTGGACAAACTAATTGTGAGTGTGTGAGCGAGTGTGGATGTGTGGGTGAATGTATCCTATGATGGTATAAGTACTTGAGGGTCTACATCAATGACAGGCTGGACTGTTATCATAACACAGTGGAACTGGGAAACTGCACAACTTTATCACTGTCAGTCAGTCATTTTCCAATCTGCTATACCCTACACAGGGTCACGGAGGTCTGCTGGAGCCAATCCCAGCCAACACAGGGTGCAAGACAGAAACAAATCCCCAGGCAGGGCACCAGCCCACCACAGGGCACACACACACCCACACACCAAGCACACACTAGAGACAATTTAGGATCTCTAATGCACCTAACCTGTATGTCTTTGGACTGTGGGAGGAAACCGGAGCACCCAGAGAAAGCCCACATAGACACGGGGAGAACATGCAGACTCCACGCAGGGAGGACCTGAGAAGCTAACCCAGGTCTCTTTACTGCGAGGTAGCAGCGGTGCGCTACCACTGCACCACCAACTTTAGCACTGTAACAGCAGGCTCAGTTATGGGGTGCACTGTTTTCCCCCTGGAGGTAGTAGTGGAGTAGAAAATTAACACAAGACTGAAGACCTTTATGAACAATGCTACACATCCTCTCTCTGACACACTAACATTAAATACATTTAGCCAATGATGTATTCAACAGACGTGTGTCAGGAATTGCTGCTGGGGTCCCATCATATCAACGGCGATACAATTGAACCTCGGTTCATCGTTCCAAAACTCTGGTCGTAACCCGATTTGGTCGTGAACCGAAGTAACTTCCCCCATAGGATTGTATGTAAATACAATTAATGCGTTCCAGACCGTACGAACTGTATGTAAATTTTTTTTTTTTAAGTTTTTAAGTACAAAAATTGTTAATTATACCATAGAATGCACAGCGTAATAGTAAACTAAATGTAAAAACATTGAATAACACTGAGAAAACCTTGAACAACAGAGAAAACTAACACTGCAAGAGTTTGCGCTATAGCGCTATTGAACCGCTCGCTAAAAACAGTTTTTTTTAATGAGTTTTAAGCACAGGGAAAAAATAAACATTGGAATAATCCCTAATTTAATGAACCACCAAGAAAAGTAACATTGCAACAATGCACACTACGAAACGATCGCTGTAAACAGAAGTGAAAACAAAAACAAGCCCGGTGCATTATTTAACTGCCTTCTCTGCCTTATGCGTCCAGCCCTTTCTCTTGCTGTCTCTCGCACACGTGCACACGTGTGTGTGTGTGTGTGTTTATCACTTTGGCGCGCCTGTGTGTGTGTCTCTCTCTCATGCGCCTGCGTGTGTGTCTCTCTCTCATGCGCCTGCGTGTGTGTGTCTCTCTCCGCGCCTGTGTGTGTGTGTCTCTCGCATGCCTGTGTGTGTGTGTGTCTCTCTCGCTCTCTTGCTGCACAGGGAATGCACAGGGAGAGACTGAACACGTGCAGAAATCATCGGCGTGCACAAACCGGAAACTGGCTTGTTCGTATACCGAGTGTGTGGTCGTGAACAGATGCAAAAGTTTGGCAAACGTTTTGGTCATAAACCGATTTGTACGTGTTCCAAGATGTTCGTGAACCGAGGTTCCACTGTACGCCTGCATAATGCCTTGTTGTGACTGCTCTTTTATCTTTAGCAAAGTGAGGTGTTTTGTTCTTTTGTGTAATTCCTGCATGTATTTCAGTGAGTTGTTGTTATATATATTAAAGTAAGGTTTCCTGGGCTTCTGAATTTTCCTCTTGAGACAATAAATAAATAAATACTATCTATCTATGGATTGGTATCCTTTTCAGGTTTTAGTCTTACCTTGTGCCTAATGCTTCTGGGATTGCTCCCTCCCGTGCATGTCCATAAATTAGATTAAGTGGTTTTGGAAATGAATAGATAGCGAACAGCATATTTCCATAATGCATTGAGACACTATGCAGGTGCCTAGTACACCTTTAATAGTGTATGTCAACCGTGTTTAACCAACATGAAGTAAACAACACCTATGAACAGAATAAAAAAATGACAAACATGGGAATGTAATTATAAACAAGCATTTAGGAAAAATGAGCCATTTCATATAGTGGGAAACTGCAATTTAAACACTGGAGACAAAAAATGTATGTAAATTCTTATATGAAATTGGTATATATGGTCCAGTGATTGCATTCAATATGGTCAATAGATTTGAATATATAATAGCAAATCTGAAACCAGAGAATTCACAAGATGAGAAGGACCTAGGAGTCATTGTGGACTCATCATTATCTGCAACCAGACAGTGTACAGAAGTGATCAAGAAGGTTGTTAGGTTATGTATCACAATATGTGGAGTACAAGTCACAAGAGGTTATACTTAAGTTATATAATGCAATAGTTAGGCTTCACCTGACAGCTGTTTATAATTATTGTCTCCGTATTACAAAAAGACATAGCAGCACTATAGAAAGTCCAGAGAGGACTGACTTATTCCAGGACTGAAAGGTATGAGTTATAAAGAAAGACTGAAGGAGTTGAACCATTTTAGTATAAGCAAATGGTGGAGTGGTGGCTCTGAGGCTAGGGATCTGCACTGGCAATCGGAAGGTTGCCGGTTTGAATCGCGTAAATACCAAAAAGGGACTCTGCTCTGTTGGGCCATTGAGCAAGGCCCTTAACCTGCAATTGCTGAGCACTTTTGAGTAGTGAGAAAAGCGCTATATAAATGCAAAGAATTATTATTAATGGTGATTTAAAAAATTACTTTATTGAAGTGTTTAAAATTATGAAAAAAATTATAAAAGTGGATCCTGGCTGTTAGTTTAAAGTAAATTGTTCAAAAAGAACACAGGAAGACTTGTTCATGGTAAATTTTGTTTAGTTTTTAAATTTTTTTGTTTTTGCACAAAATCACTGAGGAGTGAGTTCAAGAGTAGGACTTTTTTAGTTTGCTTGCTAGCATCTCATTAGCATGTCAAAAATGATGAAATATGACTATTTTTACCCTTAATTTAGAAAAATTCTTTATTTAAGGAGTCTTATAAAAGTAAACCATAATATGCAATTTGAATGATTACAAAGTTCAAAGATAACAATTAATAGAGAACTAAATTGAAAGTTAAGCACAAGGTACTCCCCACACATTCACATCTGAGGATCTCCTTGGTAGCTCATTCAGAACTATGTGATAACCCACCAGGGTGAGAGGGGGCACTGTTGCTAACAGTTTCTTCTCGTTTTCTCCCTGCAGCTCAGAGAAACTGCCCAGTGAGGGCACTTAGCCCTGTCCCTTCTAGTCCATGTAATATAAGAAGCCCGGTTGCCTGGAAGGAGGTGTCTCTTACAGACTGAGCAGACCGCCAGTTGGAGCTCCTGTGAAGGACCCTATTTACCGTGGCAAAGATCCAGTTGTGTCTTTTTTGTTTTGCCCAGAGAGGGCTGCACATTGAGGCCAGAAAGGTGTTTGAGTTGGACTGATGTATTAAATGGGACGACCTGATGGGTGTCCCAACTATTCTACTTTGTTGCGACCTGTCATTCCTGCACCCTGACACAATGAGTTATGTTGAATTCTTAACAATTAATTAAGCCAGCATAAATACAGCTATCCAGATGGAGAAGTTGTATCAAGATGCATTCCAAATAGCCGTGTCTTCAAGATAGCTTCAGATTGGATGGTCATAGGAAGCTTATTCCACAGCCTAGGTGGAAAAAACTGAGAAACACTTCCCAGTTTTAGCATGTCTAAGAAGAACAGGGACAGTCAGCAGAATGGTATAGATAAATGAACTATTATATGAATGAAATAAAGTCATATGTACCATTCTTATCAAATTCATTTGCTGCTTCCTCCTACAATTCTACCATATTGACAGAAAATGTACCCCTGTTTAAAGCTATGTAGATTGTTTCTTAATATACTTAACATAATAATATAATTTCTTAATATACTTACCCTAATGTGAAATAAAAGTCTTAGAACTGCATTCCTGAAAAGTATGAATTTTTTCATTAATTCATGTCCTGAGATGGTGTAAGTATTTATTTAACATGTAAAGGTAGTGTTTTCATTAAGACATTCTGAGTTTTCGTGTTTTTCTTAAAGACGTCAGATCTCCACATTATGTTTTCTTTCCATATCTATCTTTCTCTATTTCTGAAGCAGCTTAGATTCTGGTAGGTAACTTCCCTGCTTCTTTATTTTAATATTTTCCTATTTTAGCTGATTTTTTTCAAAGCACTTATGCAAACTATCACTTATACAACCAAGTGTGGAAGTGACTGTGATGAAATGTTCAGCCTTGCTGCCTAACATTAACTATATGAGCCAAAATACATTGATGTGGAGGTGTAACAACAGATGGAGGATGAGAGAAAACTGGAGAGCCAGACAGAAGAAAAATTATAGCATGTGCCTGCCATGAGGCTCACAGTGACACATGTGGAAACAGTCAAAATCATCATCTAAAATGAAATCATGTGTATGGTGTATTACACAATTTGTGTTAATGATGTGAGGTTTTCAGTCGTCACACAGTTCAGTTCTGGAGATGTTTTTCAATTTTTCTGAAAATAAATTTGAAGAAACGGTTGAGGCTAGAAGGGTCAAATTGATACTTTTCATTAAAGTAGTGATTTTTTTGTTATTTGTCTCCATACAATGCTACAATGTTGTGTGAGAAAAATAAGATCTCAGTTATTTAACAAAACCTTTTCTGAAGTAGTCTGATGTTACATAGTTTATTAAGGTATTGGCATCACTATTAGCCATGGTTTCAATGCATGTGAATTTTTAAAAGAAAGCTGATGTATAAGTAGTTTACATGTACTGAATTTTTTCATTTTCTTTTTAGCTACTGGGTAAGTACTTTAAGGTACAATTTTAACTATATGGTTCTTTGGTGTTAAACAGCGAACAAGCCCATGTTCTATTTCTTGATCGTTTGTGATTTCTTCTACCACAGGCTCTCTCAAATTCGGTCCCAGAGGGCACCAATAGCTGCAAGTTTTCATTTTGAACTCTTTAATAGTGACCCATTTTTGCTACTAATTAACTTCATTTGAATTCATTTTAATTGACTTGTTTTTTTAAGATTTGTTCTCCTGAATTGCTCCATTTCTTTGCTTAAATGGCATTCAAACAGAAATAAAATGTGAAGTGAGTGAGCCAATGAAAGACCAACTAAGTCAGGGCCTAAACTCCAACCAGTTGTTTAATTAGGCGCTAAGTCTTGTTGGTAATTAAACATGTTTACTTGGCTTTTTGCTCCTCTCAATATGCAATAGCTTACATTTCCGAAATTGTTGAATTTCTCTTTTCTAAGAGCACTGTTAAAATGTTTGGGGGACCTGAGTAGATCAGCATTTGCGAGACCTTCACCTTTCTTTATTTTCGGATATTGTTTGATCGACACAGTTTGCTGGTCATGTTTTGTCTCATTTTGTATCTCGTTATTGTTTGGCTGCTAATTAAGGAAAAAGAAACAGGAGCAAAAACAGGTCACTAATTAAGAAAAGGGTCAGAATGAAAGCCTACAGCCACTGGGGCCCTCCAGGACCAGAGTTGAGGACCCCTGTCTTACCTGATGACCCTGAATTGGACTTTGAGAATCTTATGTTATGCTATGTTATGTATATGCAATCCTCAGAAGTACTTATATTTAGAATGTAACAACATAAGAAATCTGAAGGAGAGAGGAGACCATTCAGTTCATCAAGCTTGTTTGTTTAGCTAATAGATAAGCCGTTCCAATCACTCATCTAGAAGCTTCTTAAAGTTTGTTTTGTCCCAGATTCCCATAACTCTTTGCATAAAGAAGTGCTTCCTGGCTTCAGGCTTAATGGCTAATGCAATGGTGTTCTTGAGTATGTGATTCACAATTAAGTTGAAAGAATTCTGCTGGATATATTTTATCAATGCCTTTGAGAATTTTGAAGACCTGGATTAGGTCCCCATACAGTCTCTTCTGCTCAGGAACAAACAGAATGAACATCTCTGAGTCTGTCAAAAGTACGACATGTCCTTAAGTCCTGGGATGCCCCGGGTTGCTCTCCTCATTAACATGGAAACAGAACTGGTACTTTTCACTCATAAATGTTATAATTACACATTTTTAATTCTTTCTTCTCAGATTTTGTGTGAATTGTTGGTCTTTTTCAGCATGGGAATCCATTTCAGCTTTTTCTTTTATCTTTTGTTTTGTTTTGAACCAGTTGAGATTTTTTCACATCATATTTTGTGTACTAGGGTCACTGTTTTGTTCTTCTTTGTGCCGTTCTTATGGTTTCCACCCTGGTTACTATACTATGACAACCAGTGAGTGATGTAACTTTCTCAGTTTGGTTAAGCATTTTTTGACTCTGTTCTTTGTTTTATAATTTGGATTTTGGTGTTTGGTTTTCTTTTTGTTAAATTAACGAATACTTGACTACATATATGACTGTGATTTCTGTCTCATTATTATTTGACCCAAGTTGTCTTTTGGATATGCTTCATTTCTTGGCCCTTGCACCTCATTAACATTCTACTGTTACTTTACGTAAACATTAAAAAAGACAAAAAACAATCTACTTTTAGTAGGTAAAATAGCTGTAGCTATAACAATAAATAAATAAACAGCAAAAAGGTGCCAAGAATAGATGTACCAGAAAATGAAAACTTTTAATAAGTTTATAAAAACCAAGTCCCAAAACCATTGAACATTATCAGCAGCTCTGGTCTAATATCCATTCCTAGACTCCTGATTAAAAACATTTTTAAAACTAAAAAGGTTGTTTCTTTATCCTTCAAGGTAACAGGTAAGGTGACAAGTTATGATAAAACAAGCAGCCATCTGCATCATGTAGAAAATGACAAGGCCATGGCCATAGAGAAATAGACACAAAACAATGGTGAGCATTCAAAAAACGAAATACAACATGGTGTTAGCAGAATAATAATAAAACAGTGTTGTTAGGAAAACAAAGTAAAACTGTATACAAAGTCCACAATAAAAAAAGGTTTTGAAACCACGATTACAATAGTTTTGCAGTAAATGTAATAAACATGTCATCAAAATATAGAGGTGATATTCTGTTCTTCTGAGCAGTTTCCCAAACTTGACAGGGATTTCAGTTCATTTTACTGAGTTGATTCTTTCGAACTGCCTGTCTAAGTGAATACATTCTTTTGATTTGTTTTATTCATTTAGAGCCCACCCATTTTGGGATGTCTGTGCGTGGTTAGTCCCCTTTGATTGTATCACAAATACTTAATTTAATAATGTGTGCATTATTTTAATATCTATATATAATAATGTGTGCATTACTTTAATATATACAGTACAGGCCAAAAAAAAAAACATTTCAGGTGACTACCTGTTGAAGCTCATCGAGAGAATGCCAAGAGTGTGCAAAGCAGTAATCAGAGCAAAGGGTGGCTATTTTGAAGAAACTAGAATATAAAACATGTTTTCAGTTATTTCACCTTTTTTTGTTAAGTACATAACTCCACATGTGTTCATTCATAGTTTTGATGCCTTCAGTGAGAATCTACCAATGTAAATGGTCATGAAAATAAAGAAAACACATTGAATGAGGAGGTGTATCCAAACCTTTGGCCTGTACTGTATATGTATATATAAATATTGTTTATTAATTTATAAATAACTAGCAAAAACCCGTCCTTCGCAGCGGTGAAGTACTGCCTTAAAATTTTTATTAAGAAGAAAATTAAACCTTTTTAAACTGAGGGAAAATATACCAATAATTATTTCTTAAGGATCTCTTTGTATACCATATTGTGAGTTCGGCCCTCCAGTTGTAAGCTGTGCGCTGAGCTTACTCTTGAGCATGCAATGTACAGTTTGCCATGTGAACAGTAATCTTGTTTCAGATCTCACAGCTTGGATTGCTGCTGTCATAATCAGTTTGAGTTTCATGGTTTGTTTCAATTATGACAGTATTTGCAGGACTTGTGTTGAAGTGACATTTGGCATCTGTCAAGCGTTGTAAGCATACATCCGGTTTCATCGATAACATCGCATCCAGCTTTTGAGAGTTTAAACATTCATAAACATCAAAGTGTCCACTACTCAAATCATCACCTGTGAATCTAAGATGTTTAAGAGGCATTGTCGATTGTTGAAAGGTGTAAAATATTTGGCCATTTCGGTACATTTGAAATCGACAACCAAACAATTCAGCGGCAGGCATCAACTCACATGCAGAACCATAAGTGAAGGGCTTAAGCATTTCACTCTTATAGTGCTCCTGTGTAGTATAATTATCTCCTGTACCGTCATCAGTCCACACCTTGGACCTGTCCCAGTCATTCAATACATAAGACACAATGTTCCTCCGTATCAAGAGTGAGCCTGATATGGCCATGCAATATGTAACAAAGAGAATGGAAAAGACAGGTGCCATCTCCAGGCATGGAAACCACTCGGTAAGTGAGAGTTCTTTGTTTGATGGTGATTACCTCGATAGACATGTTTATGGGGGTACGGTTGGAACGATAAAGGAAATGGGTACCTGAACAATGTAAAGTAAGTCTAAAATACCTACACAATAACTATAATCGTAATAAACGAACAATAAAACAACGGAGAAGCCGTGGATTAAATAAAAAGGCTGTAGTTATCAGCAGGGAGACGTGAATCCCGTGGCGAAGTAAGGAAGGTTAATGTAGAGACTGGAGCGACGGACGGCCTTACATAGGCAGGCAGCCAACAACGTGGGAGGCGTTGGAATGGGGGACCCAACGCCGCCTCACACGATGACCGAGGTGCAGGCTATGGACGTACAGTATATATGTACGTAAGTAGGATTCAGTTAGCATTGGGAACCCGCATACCAAATTTCTTGAAGATGATCCCATAAGTAACAAAGTCCGTTGTAAAGTTCAATATGGCGGCCGACAGAGGCATCGTACCACCGAAATAAGTACGCACATTGGTTTCGGTTAGCGCAGGGAAGCCGCCTACCAAATTTTGTGAAGATGGGGCCATAAATAAGAAAGTTCAACATGGCGAACGTTGTCGACCGTTATGACCGTTACGTGTAGAATTTCGAAATGAAACCTGCTTAACTTTAGTAAGTAAGCAGTAAGGAATGAGCCTGCCAAATTTCAGCCTTCTATCTACACGGGAAGTTGGAGAATTAGTGACGTTGGAAAGTTCAATATCGTGGCTGACAGTGGCATCATACCACCAATATAAGTACGCACATTGGTTTCGGTTAGCGCAGGGAAGCCGCCTACCAAATTTTGTGAAGATGGGGCCATAAATAAGAAAGATCAATATGGCGGACGTTGTCAACCGTTATGACTGTTACGCGTAGAATTTCGAAATGAAACCTGCTTAACTTTAGTAAGTAAGCAGTAAGGAATGAGCCTGCCAAATTTCTGCCTTCTATCTACACGGGAAGTTGGAGAATTAGTGATGAGTCAGTGAGTGAGTGAGTGAGTGAGTCAGTCAGTGAGGGCTTTGCCTTTTATTAGTATAGATTAATTTAATATAAATATATAATTATTATATATTTAACATGACAATTCACTTGTCATTGTCCTTTTTCTGCACACGATAACATATTTAAGATGACTAATTAAAATAAGACATGTTGTTAGAGAACCACAAGTGAGTGAGAATTGTTCAACTCGTAATGATTCGTTTGTGAATCAAATAAACAAGAAACGTTAGGCTGATTCTTGGGTAAAAATTTGTTCATGAATCAAATGAATCAAGACTCATGATTCAAGCAGATTTAAACATCTGCCAGCGAAATGAAAGATGCTCAAGACATTATGAAAGAGAGACACACATGCACTTAAACACTCCCATTGAGCTGCACTGAATCGATTTGTTAATGCTCTTGAATTATTTCATATTATTCACTGAAAAGAGTTGTTCAAAAATTTTGAATCATTCTTGAATCACACATTACTATCTTCCACATAGAAGTGGACATTTTACTGCGTAATGCTCATTATTCAATACCGTAAGCCTTTTGGAAATATTAATATTAAAATGAGTAAATATATCTAAGGAAGTGACTGAGATAAATAACAGCACACCAGTATTGTCAAAAATAATTTATACTTCAATTATTATGTAACTAGCAAAATACCCGCACTTCGCAGCGGAGAAGTAGTGTGTTAAAGATATAATGAAAAAGAAAAGGAAACATTTTGAAAATAACGTAACATGATTGTCAATGTAATTGTTTTGTCACTGTTATGAGTGTTTCTGTCATATATATATATATATATTATATATATATATATATATATACTCACACACATATAAACATATATATATACATATCCATACATATATACATATAAACATATACACATATATATACACACATACATATACATACACACACATATATACACACAAATACATATATATATATACAATACACACATATATATAAACATATATATACATACATATCTACATATATACATATACACACATACACACATGTATGTATATATACACCTATATACAGTCTTTGGGGTGCGAACAACTGTTGCTGGGGTGACAGAATCCATGAAGGAAGAAAAATGAAAAACATTATTTGTACAAAATCTTAATTTATTTATCCATTCCTAAATAATTAAATGGGCAGGCTATTTCATATCAGTGCAATACGCTGCTTGTTAAAACGGATGACTCCGCTCTTACGTGCAAGTCTGCGTGGATATTATGAACTATCGTTTCTGTTCAAGTTCTATTTAAATTTTAAATAGAAGGAATTTTTATTTAGTCGACAGAATATTATTCCGGAATAAATCAACTCAAACCTTAAATAACTTATAATATTTTGCTCTCCATAAAAATATATCCTGTCTAAATTATACAAGTTAGAAATAAAGTAAACGTTAAAAGAACAAACATTCAAATTTCTTTACTCTTATGTAATTTTATATAAAAATAAACTTAAATTTTAAATATCCCAAAAGATTTTGCTCTCCATAAAAATATATCCTGTCAAAATTATACAAATTCAAATATGAACATGGTGCATAACAAAACCTGGAAATATAAATAAAATGTGTTCTTTTCAGCAATAACAAATCAAATCATTCAGTTGTCTTTGCTCTTATGTCATTTTATCAGAGCTGGACGCCTGGCATCTTTTTTTGGCAACAAGTTCGTTTCTGTTTGGTGTGAGGTTCTGTGTTGTGGAGATTCTCAGGATGGACTGCAGGTGCTCATCAGTGAGGCGACTCCTGTGTGCTGTTTTGTTAGTCTTCATCACTGAGAAGAGCTTCTCACACAGATATGTGCTACCAAACATGCACAAGGTTCGAGCCGCATGTAGACGGAGCTGGAGCATTTTGGGAATGGAGTGAATAAACTGTGCGGGCCGTGCAGTATCGTACTTTGCCTTCAGTGTGCCATTACACTGCAGCTCAATCACCTCCATCTGAATCTGCACAGGTGCAGTTTCCACATCGACGGCAAATGGGTTGCGAAACAACTCAAAATTCTTTTTTTGTTCTTCAAAGTCACCAAAGCGCCGTGTGAACTCAGTGCGCAGTGCGCTCAGTTTATCAGCAAAGTGCGTATTTGGGAACACCGTTGCCACTTGGTTCAACATTACTTGGCAACAGGGAAAGTGGGGCAAGTTGCACTGGTGCATTTGTGTCTCCCATAAAAGTAGCTTCACTTGAAATCACTTTGTGATTTTGCACGGTAAAACGTCTGCTGAAGTGTCAGATTCTTCTTTAACTCTTCTGCTTTCTGTATCTTGTGCATTGCATTCAGGTCTTTCAGGTTATCTTGATGTTTTGTCTCATAGTGCCGTCTTAGATTAAATTCTGTAATTACAGCCACATTAGCTCCACAAATGAGACACACGGGTTTACCAGCAATGTCAGTAAACATATACTCAGCCTCCCATCGGTTTTTAAAGGCTCTATGTTTAGAATCACCTTTTCTCTTTGGCATCGTGTGGGCTAGCTTGCAATAACTTGCAGCATCATAAGCTAGACTTGATTAACGCGTAAGTGTTGGCAAGGCAGCTGAAGTGCTGCATTATGGGATCTGTAGTTTATTGTATTACCAGTGCTTCATATCCCCGGGCCATTAATAACAATAATACAGTATATAAAATGATCTTGGGGCGGATATAATTACGCGGGCGGATGTGGTCCGTGGGCCTTGAGTTTGACACATATGGACTAAATAGAACTTGAAAAGAAATTCAGATCGCGTTGACGCGCACTACAGTACATCGAGCCCGCGTGCTATTGTGGTTTTGCCTGTGTGCCTCAATAAGTTACCCTCCCCTCTCTCTTACTTTTTTACAGTTCATCTAATGAATACACTGAGTATGGCTTTACCAAAACAATCATCGATCGCGAATAAAGTATCCATTATTCATGAAGCTTCAATTGGTGATCTGTCTTTTTGCGTTAACCGTATATTTTTTCATACGTTTCAAACCAAGGGGATGCAAGGCTAAAATGAATCGAGAAGCACGCGTATATATTCAGTGTATCCCCTCTCTGGAATCGAAACTCTTACGCTGGCGCTAGAGGCGAAGGCTCTACCATTGCGCCACGGAATGTGGTTTATCTATTTGAGCATAGCAGTGTAATTCGCGCACTGGGTCAGTTCACGTGAGCCGCTGAATATGGTTTTATATGTCACTCGCTCGCTTCTAATTGTTTCGCTGCCTTCTTAATTATATAATGCATGTTTTCTTCAGTGCTTTTGTAGCTCTTCCTGGTTTTGTACGTAATGCGTGATTACGTGGGAGGCGTGATGATGTCACACAAAACTCCGCCCCCACAGCTTTCGAGCTCAACTCCATTACAGTAAATGGAGAAAAATAGCTTCTAGTTATGACCATTATGCGTAGAATTTCAAAATGAAACCTGCCCAACTTTTGTAAGGAAGCTGTAAGGAATGAGCCTGCCAAATTTCAGCCTTCTACCTACACGGGAAGTTGGAGAATTAGTGATGAGTCAGTGAGTCAGTGAGGGCTTTGCCTTTTATTAGTATAGATTAGTAATAGGTTGTAAAACAATCAGTGATTTCTTCCATGAACTCCTGTTCCTATGCTCCACTCTTCGTGAAGTTTTAACAGTTTATATTCAGTTAAATAAAATCCCCCTCAAGATAGTATTCCTATTTTATTTTTTTTTTTATAATGGTATAAAGATGTACAGTATATTGACAGCACTTTGTTTTGTGATGTCTGTAACACAATCCGAGTGTAATGCCTCTATCATTACATCTTTCTATAAGAATTCAAATATCCTTTAAATAGACTGACTTAATTTATTATCTGGTGATGTCTTCCATATACTGAATGTGTTTCAAAAACTCTATTGAAACAATCAAATTAACTATCTGAATTATTCTTATCTAATACAAACAAAGGAAAAAGTAAAAGAAATACTTGCTACTATTACCACATTCTGTTTAAATTTTAAACCACACTACCAAATATACATTGATTATTTTTTAACTTGCCTTCAGTAGCATGAATTGATGATTTTAGAAAGAAGTCATGACATTATCACTGTTTAGCTCTGGTATTTCAGTACTTTTATATTTCTTTATATTGTCTTTTTAAGTACATTCTAAGAAAGCTATTACAAATATATTTTATGTTCACATGACCTCAAAAAGAGAGACTAAAAGGTCTCACTGACAATGAAACAACACAGTGAACACAGCTAGCTTACAGGGACGAATCACTGGGTAACTTCAAATACGTATTAAGACTGATAACATGAAACATCATGAAAGGAGGACACTGACATCAAAACACCTCCATTCCCAGCTCAGATTAAAGGCCCAAGGACACTCATCTGTAACCAGAGACCATTGTATATGATTTAAAAAGACAAGTAACTTACCAAAATGTCTTGGTTTCCTATACATTTTCAACAGTGCAAAATTCCACAAATACTAATTTTTATGGTTGTATTCAGAGGCTTATCCATGCACAATATTTATTTAGACATAACAATTATGTGAGGGTGTGCATATCTGATCTACCTGACGCTCAGGCTTTAAGAACTAAATACACAGGATTAGTTAGAGTTCTTAAAATGTATACAATCACAGAGAATTATACACTGAGGATCATTTAGAGTTAAAATCTAAAGTAAATAAAATAATAATAGAGGTATGACAGCATTAAAATGTAAAATGTAGCCATTGAACAGTGGGCAATTGCCACAATTTTTTTTATATATATAGTAGGGGGCTCTGCCCCCTGATCGCTTCACTTGCCAACCCCCGTGTGCGGGCCCTACATGTTAGTCATCTCCCAGATCTGCCACTTGCGACAAATCGTGCCGTGCTTTTGGATAAACATGAATATCAACTCTGTTTTTGATATCTCTGTCTTTCAAAACTATTATCGCTGACAATTCGTCACATGTTGGTTTATTATATATGCGAGCTTGATCTTTTCGGATTCATGTATAAATCCAAGAAAACTTCTTTGTCCGTGTTTTTCAGATAAATTTAGTGTAAAGTAAGATACTTTTGGACGTTTGGATTTGTATCCATTATTGGGTGTAGGATTTCTAATAAGTCCAATTGTTTAACTCTTTCGAATCTATGTTGCATTGCTTCTCCATGATCATAAATATAAACTTGACTGAATTGTGGTTTCTTTGAAATTAAACTTGTAGTAGATTTAATTGTTGTTGGTCCACAGATTCTCATAGTGTATGGTCCTGAATCGTGTAAATCTATGTTTTGAGCATTGTATGATGTGAACGCAAACAGATTATTGTAGATTCTGATATTTTGCCTGTAGTGTTTGTGGATTTCACTTTCACCAAATAACAAATCTTGGGAAGAAGCACTACTTTTCCCTGATGGCAACACGAATTAGACGATCTACAAGTCTCCGACTTAAACCACCTTAAATCACCTCCTGTATGTCCATATATTCTCTATATATCTCTTTTCGCTGTTCCGTTATTTCACTGAGTAATAATTTCCGTTTGTTAGCACTAATGCAATCTTTACCTTCAGTTTTTTGAGACTTTTTAAATTTTAGTACTTTCATAATCTCTAACCTGCTCTGCATGTGTATTGTGCCAACTTTTTTGAGCCTTTTTACGACATTCTACCTTGTCTTCTACTCTTTGTCTTTTCTTCTTCTAATGTTTGTCTTTTATTTCCGCTCCCGCTTGGACCTGTTAGGTTTTCAGTTCATCTCTTGGCGCAAAGTCTCATCTCGTGGGACATGAAATTATCTCTCTGAAAATGTCTTGTCTCAACCCTCTGAAAAAGTCTTGTCTCGTCCTAAGATTTTTTTTATACAATAGACTAGCGGGCTCTGTTCCCTGCTCGCTTCGCTTTCCCATCCCCAGGTTTGGTTAACTGGATATACAATGTAAAGAAATTGTTATTTTCATTTCATTAATTTTCATTCATTTTTTGTTTCTTGATATTTGCAGTAATAAAAATGCAGTGAATGAGTTATCTCTGCCTCTCGCGTTGTGAAGAGGGGGGCTGAACGTACACTAAGGAGATGCGGTTGCTCTGAAGAAACACCCTCTTAAATGGTGATACAATGGGAAACAAATACATTTTTTTACCTCCTCTTTGCTCAGTCAGCTGGCTTGCTGCTGCTGCTGCTGCTGCTTGTGCCATGCTGAGTAATCTGCATGTCGCTCTGTGCGTCGATCATTTAAAAGCCTGTACGGCAGCTGTCCTTTTGTCTCACTTCCGTGTATCGCAGTACTTTAAAGTGTCTCCAAGAAAATCAGGTCTTGACGCAAGAATATTTTATTATCACACACACTGAGGACCTCCTCACAGTCTAATTTGGAGAATGTAATAACCTACTATGACGAGAGAGGGTGCTGCTGCTAACCTTGTCATCTTCTTCTTTCAACAACAAGATTTGAAAATAATCAAACGTGAAGCAACCAGGAACCCATTATCCTTCAGTGCTGTCATATTGCAGAACTGCAACCTACCTGTAGTGCCTAGAAGTACAAGGTGTTCAGTGCTCAGAGACATGGCCAAGTTAATGAAAGCTGAAACCCGACCACCACTGAACAAGACACATAAACTGAAATGTCAAGACTGGGCCAAGGAGTATCTGAAGACAGATTTTTCAAAGGTTTTATGGACTGATGAGATGACAGTGACACTCGATGGACTAGATAGATGGGCCCATGGCTGGATCAGTAACGGGCACAGAGCTCCACTTCGACTCAGATGCTAGCAAGGTGGAGGTGGAGTACTGGAATGGGCTGGTATTATTAAAGATGAGCTAGTTGGATCTTTTTGGGTTGAAGATGGGCTCAAATTCAATTCCCAAACTTACTGCCAGTTTTTAGAAGATATTTTCTTCAAGCAGTGGTACAGGAAAAAGTCAGCATCTTTCAAGATGACCATGATTTTTATGCAGGACAATGCTCCATCACATGCATCAAAGTACTCCACTGCGTGGCTAGCCAGTAAAGGCCTTAAAGATGACAGAATAATGACATGGCCAACTTCCTCACCTGACCTAAACCATATTGAGAACTTATGGGCACTTCTTAAACAGGAGATTGACAGGGAAGAAAAACATTACACCCCTCTGAACAGTATCTGGGAAGCTGTGGCTGCTGCTGCACAAAAAGTTGATCGACAACAGATCAAGAAACTAACAGATTCCATGAATGGAAGGCTTATTGCAGTTATTGAAAAGAAGGCTGGCTATATTGGTCACTGATTTTATTTTTCATGTCAGAAATGTTCCTTTGGAAATTATGTTTTGTTTGTTTATTATTCTCACTTTAACAGATGAAAATAAACAAGGGAGATCGAGGAAATGTAAGTTTTTGATCTAGTTGCATAAAAATTCTGCACACTGATAGTTGCCTAATAATTGTGCACACATGTGTATTCACCTGATAATGTTCACGCTCACATTTTCTTTGCATAACATTCAGGTTTCAGGTTTATTAACATTTTGGATTGACTGATGGCACTGTATTTGTTTCATATTAAAATTAATCCCAAAAATACAACTTGCCTTATAATTGTGCACACAATGTATATGGCTCTGTAAAGCCAAGCAGTAACAATCCTTCCATGGCATGTGAGTCCACCAAAAGGGTAAATGACATGCACTATCTCTCATACAACTGTCAAAACAAATATTGTTTCAAGTTTGTCTTATTTATTCATTTATTTATGTTATTATTATTTCTGTTACATTTATTTGCCACCATTTTGTGCTTTTTATTTATTCATGGCTGTCAGAACTTCATGGGTACCTTCACCTAGTCTTTGTTTTCTTTGATGCTTTTGAACCCCATTCTCTGAATTTGCTAATGGCCTTCAATTGTGGCATAATTTTTCAGGGTTGGTATCTCAGGCTAATGTATAACTCTCAAGTTCTATGGTTATTTGGGTTGCAGTTACCAGAGAGGACTATAAACAACTATTTATTGTGGCATAGTCAGTGTAACTTGATGTGCTTCTGCTCACTTCTATTTGAATCCCAGTTTTGTTTTTTTATTAGTTTTGCATTTAATAAAGTGTTTGAAGAACTATTGTTTTAGAAAATTCTAGTTTTGAACTTAGTGTAATTCCTTTGACTTGATGATCAATCTCCTGCCTTACCATATTTTGATTTTGCTTAAAATTTCTGACACTCGATTCATTAAAATGCCCATTTTAGCTTACGTGAAAATATTCTGACAGACACATGAAACAACTAAATCTAGTTATGACTTCTGCGTGGTGAGACAATCATGACTGAAGTTGAAAAACTCATCCAGACATTGGGGATATGTGGAAACGTTAGGCAGATAGCAACAAGAAAATTGAAAACAGGTCACTGGAATTGTGCAGTGGCAGAACTAATGACTCCATCGACTAAGTGTATTCTAGCACCCTCACGGCCTTATTCCCTTGCTAATGATGACTTGTTTTAGTAATGAGAAACAAGGTTGACAATTTCCAGGAAGCAATCAACACAAGTCAGGATCTCATAAATATGTCAGAATTATTCATTTTATATGTACTAGTCAACCAGAGAGCATGTCTTTAGACTCTGGAAGGAAATTAGCTATTATAGTGGAAATTGTGTTTTCTACAATGGATGCAAGGAGCATGTTTTACCTTTGATTCAGATTGGAAGTATCAACAAGGACCAGATACCTTACAAAATAACTAAATTTGAGAGTTTACAAAATAGCACCCAATGGCCTGTTGCGCATTCAAAAGTTTAACTATCTTTTTGTAAGCAAAGTTTTACGATCTGTGAATAATACTAAAGGGGTTCTTCCAAAGCAATTTTTTTTTACTAATAATTCAAGATTTTCCTAACCATCATATCATGAGGGTCATTTTTGTCCATTGATGAAAGCTTCATTGAAAAATTAACATAAGGATGATTTCCCCCCAAGTTTTTTGAGGAAAAAATAACTCCTACTCCAGTATTGGAGGCATTGACTTCTAATTTGGAGGGAACGTACTATTGAGATTTTGTAAGATTGGTCCCATCATGAATAATTATTTTAATTTCTCAAATGTTTTCTGTTCCTTGTCATCCATACAAGTTTTTCTGGTCAAGGTAGCATTTGGTATAAATAACTGTGCTGAAAATTTTTAGAAACCTGTGATACTAATATAAGATAACCAAAATCAAGGGACAATCAGACTTAGCATGCTGTCATGGTCAGGAGACATTAGGGTCCAAACGAGAGAAGAAAAAAACAACATAATAACAACACTGTAAATAAAGACAACAACCTCCACCACTTACCTGGTGAAACCCACCCAAACTCAGTCAAGAGGAAGAAACTTGTCATAGTAAAAGGAAAGTTACCTGCATGGAACTGAAGACCCTTCTCCAGCCAGCCTCACTTGCCCATAACTTAAACACCACAAGAGTAAAGTCAGCCACCAGCCACCCCAGTCTTCATTAGTTGGTTCCACTTCTGTCATTTTGCAATACTGGATCCTAATTACTGTTTGATCTTTGCTGTTGGAAGCTCAGGAAATGTTAAATTAAGGAAGATGGCTATGGCTAGGTTAAAAGACAGAGCATCTGTGGATTTCTAGAATGTGCACGGAGCCATTTTAACTGCTATGGCTTCTGTAGAAAAAAAAAACTCCAGTAAACAGGGTTTAAGGGAACAGAAGACAAAATTCATAAGGGAAATGAGAAGTGCTACTGAAAAGTACTGAAGTCAGAAGACTGGAGATAGCAGACCACATGTTAAGTACTCTGGGGAATTTCCAGAGTATGTGTAGAAAGGTGCCTAGGACTTACCTGAAGTATTCCAACTGGAAATTATATAAGAATGTTCAATTCTTTAGGGACTGATATAAATAAAAGGAAGAAGAAAAAAGTCAGTGACAGAATGTCAGAATAGCAACTCATTGATTGGAAAATCCAGAGTCCATCCTCATCATTGATATCTCCCATTGCTACTTATCCAAGTAGTGAAAAATATAAGACTGATATCAATGCAAAGGGCTTAAATGTAAAATATTGGGTTATATGAATCCCACCTATGACGAGAGCTCAGATGTTTCCCAATCTTAAATAAAATGAAGCTTTCATACACAGTTGCACTAAAGTAAAACCTAATTAATCCAAGTGATTATCAGAGCTGTAATTCATCAGGCAGATTAAGTTGATTTGTAACTCTTAAATGGTGTGAGAGACTGTGTGTAAGTGTGCCATGGGATGGACTGGTGTCCTGTCTATAACTGCTTTGCATCCAGTGCTCTTAGTGACCCTTCTTTTTATAAAACAGTTACAGATAATGGATGGATGAATAGATGGAAGGATGGGAGAGTGGATAGACTATTCAGGCTTTTGATTATAAGAGGTCAGGAAACATTCACTCACTTTCTCAGTCTCACTTACTTGAACCTTGTCCCCTATTACTGGTATATGCTCAGTGCTAATGTACCCAGACCATCTGCTGTTAATGTATACAATACACTTTATTTTGAACCCTTGGTTCCCAGTACTTGACTTGAGTGTAGCCTCCCAAGGATGCTTCCTGCCAGAATATGCACCCCATAATCTTGAGCTAGAAGAACTGTTCCCATTAAAAGAATGAATAAGCTACAGCTTTTCAATCGCTAGTCATGTTTAATATACCCATTGGCACTGGCTTATTTTATTATTTTTTAACAACTAATTCCATGCCAGGCAACTCTTGAAAAGATAAAAGCTGATATCAAATAAAAAATGTTGCCCTCCTCCGCTTAATCAAACAGCTGAGTGATATTTTCTTAGACTCTGCTTTGTCAGTCCCAAAAGGCATTATTTTACACCAAATCATTACTTCGGCGGTGAGACCGATCACTCAGATTTCAGGTTTTAAGTTGATATGACTGTTTTTGATACAAGTGAACTTTTAGTTGACATTGTCAGCTTGTCAGTGTACATTACGAGAAAATTTTACTCTTTTACTTGAAGTACGTTAAATTAAATTAAGCAATGAAACAATTTGATAGATAGATGATCAATAAGCGTTGCAGATACTGTACTCACACGGAAAGGTTTAGCAGCCTGTCATATTCGAGCACCCACGCTTTTCGAAGAATCTTCATTCCGCTCCCTTCGGTGTCCACTAGAGGGACCTTCGAGCTTACGCTTTGGGCAGCGTCTTCGGTTACTAGGCAACTGTAAGCTTAAGAAGCAGCAGCGTGCGTGTATGTGTGTGCGTGAATGCATGCGCGCTTGTACAGTATATGCGTGTGTGCAGGCTGCTAAAAATCCCAGGATAGCGCCGAGCTGTACAGTGCTAGCAGTGCAAAATCTGCACCGAGGAGCCAGCGCACTGAGCATTGCTTCCTGACTATTGGCAATTGGGAGCTCCTCGGACATAACGGTTAACTTTTCACCTGATACTCCGGTTTTTTTTTGGAAAGAAAAAATACACTTTTCTAGTGGGGATTTAATATTCATTCCTGGGAGGCGTTAAAAGGCTACTAGTTTTTGGATCCAGCACCTGCATGCTGTTGCTCTCAAGTTTTCCTCTTTTCGGAAAGACTCGGCCACAAACTACAAAAAAGAGCCGCAGGTGACCCCATTCTTCCGAAGAGTTATTATCTATTTGGAAAGCGGCGTCAGGGGACCGGAGAAAACCGAGCCTCAATGATGCCCTTCTTCCACAACTCGGATTTATGGATTGCTTGGTTCTCATTGCTTTTGGGTGCGCAAGGTAAGGCCACAAAAGAATCCGATTCCGTTGTGCAAACTTTCTTATGGAGTACTCTGGCTTATTAGCTCGTGGCTTTTCAGCTTGTGTAGGTGTGAGACTTGTAGGGTTTTAAACTTTCCAACTGTTTCTGCGTGAGTATCTCCTGTTGTTTTACCGCGATCATGTTATGATCTGATCATAAGTGGTCAGCGGCAGGAGTTATTCTTGGATTAGCAAGGGTCTGAGGAATTTTTAGGGATTGGAAATAAACCTCTCGCAAAATCGAAGAGCGATATGAGAAAAAAACAGTAGTGAATATGTAAAAACTCTGGACATCCACATTGGGCTGGACCATGGAATCATTGTTAACACTGCACTCTGTAATGCACAAACCCGTTATTATGAGGAAGACGTTTATCTACCCTGCTCAGGTAAATAAATCTGGCACACCACTGCTAAATGACCCAGGGTGTATTTTAAAGCAGAGATTTGCCGAGATGTGAAGCACGTGCACGATGACAGATCAAATTCACATCATGCAACACAAATAAATATTTTATCTTGAAAACGCACTTTCTGAAAGTATAAGTCAGTTGTCGCGAGACAGTAAAAAACTAACTTTTTTAATTTTAGGTCCGGACACATGATGATTTGTCCACTTAGACGCAGCGGCTGTCTGTTCCCATCTCTTCTGTTATTTCCCCTCATTTCAATACATAGCCTTGCTTAACTGAGCGTCGGTGTTTTACATTTTCTCCTTTATTCAATATACATATCCGGCGTATCTGGCTTTTTAAAAGAAACTTTGAAATTTCGTATTGGCATCACAGGAAGTACACCGGCCTCCATCTGTTACCCTTGTTTAAGTTCCACTTAATTGCTTCACTTGCTTGTTAAAATATTGCTTCTTTTCTGGATTGTTGAACTAGTTGCTCAATAATTCATAATTCAGTATTACGGGCCTAGAAAAGAGGTCGACTCATCATTTTTAAGACTTGCATATAGTAAAGAAACAAGATTCAGTGATGAAAGATTCTGTCATCATTAGTAAAGCAGAACACATACACACTAATACACACTTTTATGCCTACGGCGTGTATTAATTAAAATAATAAACGGGTCCCTCTCGTCTGTTATTTATTCTGTGAACCCATAGACAGTGTGGAGAAGCCTCTTAAGTTCAGAGGTGACTGGCACGTTTGCTTCCACTATAGTTTCCTAACCTGCAGGTGTTTGGTTTGGGGAGAAAACCCACACATGCGCGGGGAAATCACACACCCAAAGTGAAGCAAGTACTCAAACTCCGAAAACGGGACCCAAGGTTATGGCGCTCATGAGGCGGAAACGAACACCAATTCAGTTTGGCAAGGTTGAGGATTTCTCTCGATACTGCGAACATTGAGTTTGATCCGTCGCGACGTGGAATTGGGTTAAGAAGGTTTGTGAATGCCGTCTAATCGCAGCCTTCACAACGGTCATCCGATTCGCTTCGTGTGTAAACTACAGTGAGGTTTGAGGAGGATTCAGGAGAATCTCGCGGCTTCCAAACGTATCCACTCCATCTCTTCATGATTTTGCAGCGGTCCACGCATTATTTTTTTTTTCCTCAGGTACTTGCCGGTCATTTCTGTGGAGGCTCGTGGACAGATCGCTTGACTACTAATCCCGGGATTAGGCGGCCGCGTGAGTTCTTTGTTTATGCCCGCACCCCCAGCCTCCGGCACGTGCCGACTGGGAGCACAGCGCTCACTTAGTAGACCTGCGCCCGAGCAGCAAGAGACGTAAAGATCGGGTTTCCAAAGGAAGGGCGCTTAGCGCGGGTAAGGGAAAACCCAACTCAACGTTGACGAACAAGTGGAAATAAAGACAGGGAACTGTTGTTTTAGTAAAACAGCTGGGATGAAAGATGATGAAAAACATTAGTTAGTGCGTAAGTAAAGTGGCCGACACCGTGACCCAGTCATTAGCATTCCCACCTCACAGCTACAGTTTGCATAATGTCTACTTGGCTTTCCTTTAGATACTCTGGCATCCTTCATATGTAACTGGTGACTCTATATGGCCCCCGTGAGCCTCTGCTCTTGTGTATGCAATTTGGTGAGCTGGGGTCCCGACTAGGGCTTGTGCCCAGATGCTTTTTAACTCTGACTCCAGTTCAGCAACTGAATGAACAGTGGGCTAAGGGCAACCATGTCTTTTTAAGTATGTATCATTAAGAGCTGCAGTCATTTAGGGTAGTGGACAAAGCTGGCAGCCTGACTGTATTACTGCTTCTATTTATTGGTCATTTCTGCCAACTTTATTGGCACTCTATATTTTTTGCCAACTGCCAATACTGCATGGCCATTCTGTGCTGTTGTCAAGACTGACAGCTTTTCTGGCCTGCTGTGCGTCTGTCGCTAATTTTTCTAAGTTGTATCCATGGTGCAGGCATGTCTGAATTTTTAACCAGTTGTAAGTCGTCAGGGTCCTGGATGCCTTTGCAAGTTTTCTAAATTTAATTCTAAAAGAGGCTGGATTTGTCTGATATATTGGCACCCTCCTGTCAGTGTGGCCTTACTGTTTTCAGTACCTACAACAGAGTCATTCTGAGAGCAGCACTCACTCGACTGCTGGGTGTGTCCTTTGTTTGTGCTAACCTTCTACAGAGTCGTCATGCATCCCTACTTTATTTTTGATTTTTTAAATATGGCTAATAAATAACTATGTTACTAGAATAAATGTAAAGATACTAGCTATTTGATGTCTCTTGCCTTTCCTCATTTCCTCGTATGCCTTTCCTTGATGTGTCTCAGCCTCTCTTGATTGCTTTTGTATAAAGCCTGCTTCTCAGACTGTCATTTCAAGGTGTTTTGCTCACCTCCTGCCCCCTTTTTTTCTACCACAAGTGGAAGATGAGCAACCATAACCTGCCATGAAAACATCATTCATATTCATGGGAATATTTCCTACCTTTGAAGGCGACTCTCAGGGTTCCTCTGTGGCTTTCCTTCCTCCTTCCTTGTGTGTGTCAATCTCTCTTGTGTAGCACTATCTGTCTTGATCATATGTGCTTGAGCAAGCAAAGCAAAACTGATAAATCAAATTGGTTGGAGGGACTGGGAAAGCAGTTGCACTTTATTATATAGTAGTTTTTTTACTATGTTGTTTATCTGAATATTTTCTTCCATTTAGTAAAAACACATTTAGAATTAGGCACTAGAGCCAAGATGTATTCGTCAGTTATTGTCAAAGCCTTCAAACTGGGGTTCCATGAGGTCTGTGTTTCTACTTGGAGTTTATTTATGTGCTTTGAAGAGCTGTGCTAAGGGATCTAAACTTCAAGCTCAGACATCCTTGTTAACAATGGTTCAAGCAAACATTCACAGAGGCACTCTCTGTAGCATTGTGTAACATAAGGTGTTACTGACAAAGAAGAAAAAAATCCACAGATCTGTGAAATCCTGAGAGCCGTCATCTGTTCCAGCTTCCCGGATCATTCAGCTGTTAATTTTTTTAACGAACAAATGTAGAACATATCTGCTCACAAATTAAAATGGCAGATTTCAGCCATCCATTCATCCATTATCACAAACAGTCTTGAGCAGGATTGCTGTGAGCCAGAGGCTATCCCTGCAGACACTGGGCCCGAGATGGGTAAACAGCCTCATTATTTTTTATACACAGAATGCCTAAGTATTTCACATAGATTAGGGTGAGGTTTCTTTTCAGGGAGGCCAAGGGGATGATTGTACATTACCTTTGATCCTGTAGCTATCCAACTGTGGATTTGTTGTCAGTTTATGGTTTTGAAAGACTGAATACTTCTTCACTGCTTTGGAGCTCTTTTTTCTGGTAGCTGCTTTGGACATTATGAAAACCTGGAAATCATTTTAATGACTTCCCCTTTTAAACTGATTGCTTTAAAATGGCATCTTTTAGCTCCAAATGCAATCTACAGTATATACAGTATATCATTCTAAAAATGTCATAATTGCAACATAGAATAGGAGTGAGCTGGTCTAGCAGACATCTTAACAGACAGTGATGTACAATATACTGTGCCAATGACTGACATACTGTATAATATCAATACTGTGAAACTGTAACTAACAAGGTTAGGTGTAATTCTAATCATTTTATACTTGTAACGTAAATGCTTACACTCTGTTAATATTCTTGTAGATACAGATAAGGGTTAATTAAGCTTTTTTTTGTCGAGACTCCATCTTGCCCTTTATAGTATCTTTCAGGCCCATTCCTTGCTGAATGCCCGAGCAATTGTCAGTACAGGTTAGGCTTTACCCTTGGACAAACAAATGTGATTGTTAGCACTTCATTCTTGAGGAATCGTGGACAATCCTTCTTGGAGGGGGAGTGGGTATTTGACGGAGCAATTTCGATTGCTTAATCATCCTGCGGTGACCCACTGCCATCCACTTTACAAAATAGCTGTGACCCAATACCATTAAATACAACAGTAACTGCGACCCAATGGCAACAACTCATGACCCATTACGGTTTAAGGAAACCCTGATATAGATGATTCTTGTTGTGCCTATCTATCTATCTATCTATCTATCTATCTATCTATCTATCTATCTATCTATCTATCTATCTATCTATCTATCTATCTATCTATCTATCTATCTATCTATCTATCTATCTATCTATCTATCCTTTGACCTTTCATCCCCAAAGTTGCTGATTTGATCTCCATCATTGACCCATTGTGTGACCAAATCACTTTATCCTGCCTGTGTTCCAGATGAAAAAAAAAAAAGTTATAACCTTAATTTAGGGTGTTCATAAGAAATATAATGTTTTACTTCATGAGTAAGGAGTTCATATTCAAGAATAGTTGGGTTAAATATTTACAATGCAATAAAACACAACACAACTTATTTTTTACGTAGTGCTCTTCAGTGAGTGGAGGCGCAGAGCGCTGTGAACAATTCTCAGTTAAAATGCAAGTGTAGATTATACTAATTACTTAATACACAGCTTGTATACATATAAATGCAGATTTGTATTGAATTCTGTTTGGGTGTGAGCAGGAGTGTACCCTACAATGGACTGGTATCCCGTACAGGGCCTGGTCCTGCCTTGTGTCCAGTGCTGCCAGGGTAGGTTGTGGCTCCTTGGGTCATAAGTAATGAGTGGCTATATAAGTATGCAGTGCATTAAGAATAATATTGATCAGAGGTATTACTTAGTAGTCATATCTGAAGTATGTGTTGCATTTTTTGTCTTTTTATGTTATAGGAGTTTTCCTTCATTGCCATTTGAAAGTTTTAATAACCTAATTATTCTAAAAAGGAACATATATCAACACCTCTATGTCTGTAGTATACTATGCCTACATCTTTATACACATATACAGTATACAGTGTATAAATGTGTATGTTCAAATTACATAGTGTCTTGAGCAGTGTTTTTTTAATGTAAGTTTTGTGTTTTGCTTTAAGTAAATTTGTAATATTATTTAGCTCACAGGGCTTAAGATTGGAATTGAGCTTCATAAGAATTAATTGACCTTTTTTGGTTAATGAATAGATTAACTTTTAGCATAATTTGGATTTTGTTTGTATCAGTAGTATGAAGAACAAACCCCTAAGGGCTAACTCCAGTCCAACAGCACAGTTAACTAGATTGTTCCAGACAATCAATTTACATACTCATTTTTTTTAATCTCTTAAAAATGAAATCACACATTTTCTTTAAATTATAAGGCTCCACAATTTTATCCTTTCTACTTAACACTTTTCCGAAATTTGTTGTAGTTATGCTACAAAGAAAGGTGGCACATTGTTTAACACTGCTGTTGTAAAGGCCTATAGTCCATGCATTGAATTCCACTGTGGTCACTGTCTGTTATTTACTTGCATGTTTTTATCTGTCATCCCCAAGGACACGTGTGTTAGTGTTGTAAGTGGCTCTAAATTGGCACATATGGGTGAGCGAAGGTGAATGTGCATGCCCTATAACAGACTGGTGTCCCATCCAGATTTGGTTCCTGCTTTGTTCTCATTTATGGCAGCTTGTCAACACCCTATAAAAGTGAACTGGTCCTTTATCAAATATTGTTCCAGAAGAGCAAGTATACAGTAGAAATAGAATGTGCATGCATTGTGCTGAAAAGCCATAAGATGGTATAAGTCCTATAATATAATTATAAGAGGAATTATCAAAGTGTTCCAGTTTTGTTCTGTAAGCTATGCTCTACAGACAGTCTCTCCTTGTATCCTATGGTATGCCATGGCACATGGAGATGAGAGTTTTGATTTTGGTATATAACCCCTCTACTCTTGCTCCAGAACTTTTTTTAGGTTATGGTCCCAACATTTTTCAGGTCACATCACACATTAAGGTTAAATTCCCTGAAACAGAACATTTTATTTGATTGATCATAAATGTCTGTGCTCCTACTTTCAATCTGAGTAACACAGCAGAAATTTTTAAGCAAATTTGTGGCCTCTTTTTCGGCCAGTCTTTGACATATTGCGGTCACTTTTGTGTGGCTGGAGGTGGACTTCTCCGCTAAGACAGATCAAAGCCATTATAACAGAGTTGCCGAGGTTTTGCCATATTTTATTTGTTCTCTGCCTTAGAACTGCACTTCTAGACATTTTGTCTTTATGAACTGTACATGTTGCAGAGGACCAGAACCTTTTATTCTGACTATTATAAGTACTTATTTTACAGGCTCTTTTACACTTATCAGCATGCTGTATCTCTTGCTCTGTCACATCTGGTTTCCCAGTGGTCCAGGTGAGAACTGTTTGGAAAATCTGAAGCAATCTTTTCTTCAGCCACATGGTGCGATGTCTGTGAAGAATGCAGAGAGGGGTGTTAATTCGAGGCTGTTCTGCGTAGGTGACAAACACATACGCCTACATGGAAATGATCAGATGAGTTGCTTTAAATGGATGGCAATCTAGTATAGCTATTGAAAGAAAATGATTTGTCTTTTTGGTTTGTTACAGTTAAAGCTGCTAGGGAAGGGTTACTTGTGCAAGGTGGTGGCAAGGATAATGCAGACTGTCAATTGGCTAGGCTATGGTTTTCTTACTGTGATTTTACCAATTTGACTCCTTAGGTGGGTAACACTTTGAGAATTTTTGAAGGAGTCTAGCCTACATTTTAGAGCCGTGGGTGAATTAAAGCTTTATGGCTGATATACTCTGATGGAAGTGCATAACTAGTGGTTTAAACATTTTTATTACCTCATAAAGACAGCTACAAAAGCAATAAAAACACATGTAATAAGGTAGCTTGTATAGGCTCACGCTGGCTGTGCTTAAAGAGCTCATTTATCAAAAGAGATTAAATTGCCTACTTACATATACAGTAAATTTGATATAGAATAGCTAAGATGCTTATCAAATACATCAGACAACATGTAGATCATAAGATTTTGAGATAAACAGACCAGTCATCCCTTGTTTTCTGACTATAATCTTCCTTGCTTATTCACGTGGTTCCAAACTCATGCTGGTGATGAATGCATCATCTTTTTATATAAGCCATGACAGTGTAACAAGGTATACCAAAGTCTAAAAAGTTCAACTGTCATCTCTATGCTCCATCTAAATTAACGTGGATGCAAATATAATTACTATAGTTTCTAAAACCAGGTACCCTGGATTACATGATCTCAATATATTGCGGTGTCCACTTGTAGTGAGTCAGACATATTCTGCTTCTGCTGCTCTGTCACACTAGTTACCTTAAGTGCCAGCTGCCCAAACATGGTTGAATCATAAAGCATGCTAGGTTGGAACACAGAGATTGGATTGAGGTTGATTTGGGATTCATCTGTGCATTTGTTCTTTTTGCTCTTTCTAATACAGGGATGTTGTGAGCTGTAGATACAAAACTGGAAGGTTCATTCACATCCCATATTAACTGTCATTGGCCACTTTGGTCTTACAAATCATAATGACAAGCTTAAAACAGATAGATAGATAGATACTTTATTAATCCCAAGGGGAAATTCATATAATCCAGCAGCATCATACTGATGCAAAAAAACAAACAATATTAAATTAAAGAGTAATAAAAATGCATGTAAAAACAGACAATAACTTTGAATAAGTTAGCATTTACTCCCCCGGGTGGAATTGAAGAGTCACATAGTGTGGGGGAGGAACGATCTCCTCAGTCTGTCAGTGGAGCAAGACAGTGACAAAAGTCTGTCACTGAAGCTACTCCTCTGCCTGGAGATGACACTGTTCAGTGGATGCAGTGGATTATTCATGATTGACAGGAGTTTGCTTAGTGCTCATTGCTCTGCCACAGATGTTATACTGTCCAACTTTACCTACAATAGAGCCTGCCTTCTTAACAAGTTTGTCCAGGCGTGAGACATCCTTCATCTTTATGCTGCCTCCCCAGCACACCACTGCGTAGAAGAGGGCACTCGCCACAACAGTCTGGTAGAACATCTGCAGCATCTTATTGCAGATGTTGAAGGATGCCAACCTTCTAAGAAAGTATAGTCGGCTCTGACCTTTCTTACACAGAGCATCAGTATTGGCAGTCCAGTCCAATTTGTCATCCAGCTGCACTCCCAGGTATTTATAGGTCTGTACCCTCTGCACACAGTCTCCTCTGATGATCACGGAGTCCATGTGGGGCCTGGGCATCCTAAAATCCACCACTAGTTCCTTGGTCTTGCTGGTGTTAAGGTGTAAGTGGTTTGCGTCACACCATTTAACAAAGTCTTTGATTAGCTTCCTGTACTCCTCCTCCTGCCCACTCCTGATGCATCCCAGTGCAGCTCTGAGTGAAATAAGCAGTACAGTAAGAGATACTTGGACTTTAATATCTAATCTGAATATAGTTTAGCAGAAGCTGTTGCCGGTTTTGTATTTACAGCTCCCTGCAAAAACAAAAACTAATAGATGGATGGATCCTAAATCAGCCTCAATCCAATCTCTGTATTGACATGAGACCCAGCCCAGCTCACACCCTGCATGTTTTATGGTCCCACCAGGTTTGGATAGCTAATACTTAGTGTAACAGAGAGGCAGAAACAGGACATGCTTGACTTACTACAAGTGGACACATCAATATATTGTGACCAGGTAACCAAGAGTACTGTGTCTCAGAGTCTAGTTACATTTGCATCCACCTTAATTTTCATGGAACACGGAGACAACAGTTGAAACTCATCAACCTTTGACCTTCTTTGTGGTGATGAAGGTGCAACCCGGTGAGGATGCTCCCTTTTGTTCCTGTTAAAACCATCCATTGTTAATTAACGCTACCAACAATATCAAGAAGTAGTGAGAGTAATAGTGTTTGTGTAGCAAAGTGACACTTCAGCTGTCAACTGAAAGGAACTATTGGTACCCTCCATTTACAGTAAAATAATCTCTCATTGCTGTGGTTTATTTGCTCAGAAGGGAGCAAGTGAAGTTAATGGATTATATTCAACTGTCCCAGTATGTGTCATCATAGGTATGTGTATAAGTGTGTCCTGTGTTGAACTGGCATTCTCCAGGCTTGGTCCCTTTCTTGCACCTGGTGCTGTTGAGTTAGACCGCAAATGACCCTGAAGTGGATTTAATATATTAGATAATGGATGGATGGACAGCTATCATTACCTTTTGATGAACAGGCTTCATGTTCACAAAATTAATGGATGAATGGGTAGAGCTTTATTTTTATCTCCTTTTATTTTTAGGTCAAGTGGTGTCCCTCACCTAAGGGCTGGTGAGGCAGTGCTCTTTCATCCCCTAGCAGATGGAATTGTTGTGAAAGAATTAAATAAGCAGTAAACTTACCTCACTGATTTAATGTGTTGTTAAAATAATCATAGAAAGCTCAACCAAGTCATTATAATGAAATATTTCACTTTTCATGATATGCTGAATACAATTTATTATATAGGAAAAAAAGGACTATTTGAAATTTCCTGGCATACTAGCCTGTTTCCAGGGTGCTTGGGCAGACCTTTGGACCATGAAGTGTTCTCTTTATACCTTTGGTCACTTGTGTGGTGAACTTTCAGTTCAGGCTTGAAGGCCTTTTAAGTGGCTGATTTCAATTACTTATATACAGTACATTTAAACTCATTGCCCAATAAATAGAAATTTATGAATATTCACAATCATTTCTGGTTTTGTTGTTGAATATTTGATTTTGATGTTGATATTTCTTTTAAAACTGTTATTTAGTGGTTTCACTATTGACACAATGCACAGCTGCCTCGCAGTTAGGAGACCCAGGTTACCTTCCTGGGTCCTCCCTGCGTGGCGTTTGCATGTTTTCTCCGTTCCTCCCACAGTCCAAAGACATGCAGGTTAGGTGCATTGGTGATTCTAAATTGTCCCTGCTGTGTGTGTGCCCTGCCTGGGGTTTGTTTCCTGCCTTGCACCCTGTGTTGGCTGGGATTGGCTCCAGCAGACCCCCGTGACCCAGTAGTTAGGATGTAGCGGGTTGGATAATGGATGGATGGATATAGTAGATGGTCTAAATTCACCTAAATTTAAATATGCAATACCACTAAAGTTACTTTTCACATTTTCAATCAATCATTTGGTTGTGTCCTTACGGATATAGACTCTAGCCATCTCATTTTCTGCTCTTTCCAATTCACCCCATCTTGTGTGACTGTACAAGCTTTGTTTAACATTCTTGGCATTTCAATTCGTGCCTAGTTCGACTGACATTGACAAAATAATATGTTCGTAGACCTTAACTTCATTAGATTTTTTGTGGTGTAATTAAACTGACATATTATCATCACTGATGCTTGTAGCTTAATGCATTATCAAACACAATGTCTCTCCCTGGCTCCCTTACAGAAGTTTTACTAGATGCTTTCAGCCACCTTCTAATACCAGTGCCACCTCTCAGATCTTGCGTTGCTCTTTCCATGCAGCTTGAATGATCTTTTCCCTATTGTATCACATGCTTGCACCTTTTAGCCATCAACTGTGCCTAATACCACTCACTTCTACATTTACAGGCACTTTCCTGAAGTCCATCTGCCAGTCCAAGCCACGATCCTTCCTGAGATTCTCTGGTGGCCACGTACCCATGGTGATGGATTTAAGCAGAGACCTGGGTCTCATAAGTGCTGCTTCTTAAGTGCTCCTTCTCTTTCTTTCTCAACAAGAAAATCACACATTTAAACATTATTTTTATCCATCCATTCATCCACCAATCAAAATCCAGTATTGTAGTGTTGTTTTTCTAGCCAGAAAGAAGTTACAGATTTTGCACATGCATGTCAAACTGCAGCTAAAATGTTAAAAGCAGTTATACGAGCCATACTTTAAGAGAATTATTGAAAGAGCAGCACTCATTAAAAGTGATGACAAGTAGGGGAGGATGCGACCCTGCCATAACAGTTAGGAAAAAGGTTATCATTAACTCTGTGCACGTTCCAAAAATGGCCTGTAGATGACTTGTAGACACAAATTAGCCCCCAGAGAATAGTCAGCAGGTTGTTCATTCTTGATCTACAATAAGTTGGGAAGACACAATGCAATCTCACATGCACACTTTCTTCTGAGTCTGGCCTATTTTGAGCTAACCCTGAGGACAGAATATCAACATCTGTGTTAAGCAAATGCTACAGGATATAATACCATCGCTACTTTTTAAAATTTTTTCAAGCCAAGAGTTTGGGCTCCTTGAGGATGAATGCATGAGATTTATCTCAGAGAGGTAGATCTGTAACTGTTTTGAACATGACCACCCAAGTTTTGAGTTTAATTTGCCTTTCTGGACCCTGCTGTGTTTGCATGCTCTCTCCTTGTTTGTGTGGGTGTTTCCCCTGGGACTCTGGTTTCCTCCCACGTGCCAAAGCTGTAGATTGTTAGATTAATCAGAATATGAGTGAGTGCATGTGGGAAAGTGATAGTATGGTGCCCAGTGCATGGTGGTTCTTAATTTGCTCTTGATGCTGCTAGGATAGGCTTTTTCTTCCATTATCCTGAAATAATGGTTGGGTGGATGCAGCAGAATTCTCTCCTCCTAACTCATTTGTCTTTATTCTGCTCATTCAATTGAACTTGATTACACTCCATCTTGCTTACTAAAGCACTGAATCAGTGATTTCAATAGTTTCAGATTTCTACTTTAAAGAAGATATTGCATGCTGTTCCTGGGAGACATGTGACTGCAGCTGAAAGTTGGATTTAGACTGCGAGTCAGATGTTGCTTGACAGATTGCCGTTATCTCATCTCAAGTTCATTAGTGAATCTTTCCTGAATGTCTCTGTTATGCACTTAATTCTGGATCGGCTGCAGTTTCTTTTCCTTTAGAAAGTTAGCATGAGCACAGTGACCCATCTCAGTCGTAGGCATTGATAGGGTTAAATGCTGTTTCTGATTATGTGTTGGATGGGTGCTATTTACTGGTGTTTGAGGGCCACATACTGTATATTAGGCAGTTGGGTAGTTGTGAACAATTCTGACAAATATATTCTTTTCAGGGATTGTATATATAAAGATATGATGTATATGTCCCCGTGACCCTGTATTCGGATTCAGCGGGTTAGAAAATGGATGGATGGATGGATGGATGGATGATGTATATGTAATTTAAGATCAATTCACAGATAAATAGTGATATGATTTGTAAATTAAAGTCACGCTTTCTCTGAAATGATGTTGAATTATTACTTCTCTCAAATTTCATGGCTGTCTATCTAAGATAATAAACAAACTGTAAACTGCATGACACAAGACAGGGGACGTAGGCTGATATTATGGGATACCTTTCATATTTCATTATGAAAATTCCTGGTCAGTACAGGGAGGTATGAGAGGTGACTCCATGGATTTGGTAGAGGGCACATCTTCATAAGTGAGGAGTGCCCTACTCAGTCCTAGTTTTAGGAGCTATGGTGGCTGCAGGCTTTTACTTTCATTTTCACATAGATTAGATAGATAGATAGATAGATAGATAGATAGATAGATAGATAGATAGATAGATAGATAGATATTATTTGTCCAATGGGGGATAGATAAATAAATAAATACAGTCATGGCCAAAAGTATCAGCACCCCTGGAATTTTCCAGGAAAATGCACCATTTCTCCCAGAAAATTGTTGCAATTACAAATGTTTTGGTATACACATGTTTATTTCCTTTATGTGCATTGGAACAACACAAAAAACAGAGAAAAAAAGCCAAATCTGACATCATGTCACACAGAACTCCAAAAATGGGCCGGACAAAATTATTGGCACCTTTTCAAAATTGTGGGTAAATCGTTTTATTTCAAGCATATGATGCTCGTTTGAACTCACCTGTGGCAAGAAACAGGTGCTGGCAATGTAGCAATCACACCTGAAGCCAGTTAAAATGGAGAAAAGTTGACTCAACCTTTCTGTTGTGTGTCTGAGTGTGCCACACTAAGCATGGAGAACAGAAAGAAGAGCAGAGAATTGTCTGAGGACTTGAGAACAAAAATTGTGGAAAAATATCAACAATCTCAAGGCTACAAGTCCATCTCCGAGATCTTCATGTTCCTTTGTCCACATAATCAAGAAGTTCACAACACATGGCACTGTAGCTAATCTCCTTGGACGTGGATGGAGGAGAAAAATTGATAAAAGACTGCAATGAAGGATAGTCCGAAAATGGTGGATAAACAGCCCCTATCAACTTCAAAACATATTCAAGCTGTTCTGCAGACTCAGGGTGCAACAGTGTCAGCTTGAACTATTCATCGACATCTGAACGAAATGAAACGCTATGGCAGGAGAGCCAGGAGAACCCCACTGCTGACACAGAAACATAAAAAAGCCAGACTGGAGTTTGCCAAAATGTACTTGAGGAAGCCAAAATCCTTCTGGGCGAACGTCTTGTGGACAGATGAGACCAAGGTAGAGCTTTTTGGTAAAGCTCATCATTCTACTGTTTACAGAAAACAGAATGAGGCCTACGAAGAAAAGAACACAGTACCTACAGTCAAACATGGTGGAGGTTCTAAGATGTTTTGGGATGTTTTGCTGCCTCTGGCACTGGATGCCTTGACTGTGTGCAAGGCATCATGAAATCTGAAGACTACCAAAAGATATTGGGGCGCAATGTAGGGCCCAATGTCAGAAAGCTGGGTCTGTGCCAGAGATCATGGGTGTTCCAGCAGGACAATGACCCCAAACATACCTCTAAAAGCACCCAGAAATGGTTGAAGACAAAGTGCTGGAGAGTTCTGAAGTGGCCAGCAATGAGTCTGGATCTAAATCCGATTGAACACTTATGGAGAGATATCAAAAGTGCTGTTGGGAGAAGGCACCCTTCAAATCTGAGAGACCTTGAGCAGTTTGCAAAAGAAGATTGGTCGGAAATTCCAGTTGAGAGGCGTAACAAGCTTGTTGATGGTTATAGGAAGCGCTTGATTTCAGTTATGTATTCCAATGGGTGTGCAACCAAATATTAAGTTGAGGGTGCCAATAATTTTGTCCAGACCGGTTTTTGAGGTTTGTGTGAAATTATGTCAGATTTGACTTTTTTTCTCTGTTTTTCTGTGTTGTTCCAATGCACATAAAGGAAATAAATGTGTATACCAAAACATTTGTAATTGCAACAATTTTCTGGGAGAAATGGTGCATTTTCTAGGGAAATTCCAGGGATGCAGATAATTTCGGACATGACTGTACATTAAGAAATTTTTATATGTACAGACACACTATAGTCTGAATACACACCAGAATGACTGAAAAGGGAGAAAATTTAAAAAGAAAGAAAACTTCTGAGTTGGCAGTTACAGTCACAGTGAGGCATTCTGCAGGTGTATTCCTTTTGGTATTAAGGACCCCCAATAGAATTTCTTGACACACTTTTGATGAATAATTTGATAACTGAAAGTCCTCAGTGTTAGCGTGTCTGAGAGAAGATCTGCAACATTGTTTATAATGGCCCTCAGTTTTGTTTTCATTCTCTCCTTAGCTACTATCACCAGGGGGTGTGTCCCATAACTGAACCTGCCCATTTAATTAGCTTGTTGATTCAGTGGCCTCCTCTTGAAGTGATGTTACTAGTCCAGCACACCACAGCATAGACAATTGCACTGGCCATCACAGAATTGCCGAAGATGTGAAGGACTTCCCACATTAAAGAAACTCAGTATCCTAAGGAAAAAGATACCTTTTCTGCATTTCTTATATAGTTGCTGTGTGTTGGACTGTGACAGTCCAACTTGTCACTGATATGGACCCCCCCAAGTATTTGTAGGAATGCACTGCCTCTACATACCGTATACTTCCTAAATAGTGACTGGACTTGGAGACTCGTTCATGCAACAAAAGTCAATAAACATTTTCTTGGTTTTGCCGATGTTAAGTTGCAGACAGTTCTCACCTGACTCATATGCTCTGTCTAATCCCTCTTATCAATACACCCTATAAGTGCAGAATCATCTGAGAATTGTGTCTAGTAGAGGAAACCTTGAATATATTGTGCTCTTAACCACAGCATGCTAAAGAAGCAAGAAGCAAACTCAGAAAGGCCACAAATCACTCTGTTTAAATATTCCAGACTCACCCTCGCCTATTATATAATTGAACAGAACTTGATTGACATTATGTTCACCTGAGGAAGACTCAGGGCAGAAGGATTAAACATCTTTAATAAGCTGACTAACTGAAAAAGTAGATTATAATAACAGGCAAACCTAAACCAAGGATTCAGACCGGAAGAGGCAAAGACTACATTAAAAAATTACAAAAGGAAGAAGACCCACCTAAACTAAAACATTATGTATCCCTCTTCTTTTTATATTTCATTAAATAAACATAATTTTTTTTTCCTTATTTTTGGCTCCATGGTATCATTGTGGGTAAGAAGGATCTCTAACACAACTCCCCACTTCAGAAGTATCAGAAGTAATATCAAATTGTTTCCATTTTGCTTTTGGCAAACCCTTGGACCAAATATATATATTTATATTATGTTTGTCTCCATGAAGATTAATATTAAAATGCTACAGTACAGCTGTTGAGAGGTGGGAAGCTTTATTTGTCTATCCATCCATCCATCCATTTTCCAACCCACTATATCTAAACTACAGGGTCACGGGGATCTGCTGGAGCCAATCCCAGCCAACATAGGGCACAAGGCAGGAAACAAACCCGGGCAGGGCGCCAGCCCACTGCAGGGCTTTATTTGTCTATTAAGCTGTAAATCAATGATCTAATCATTCAAGCAAGCAATTATTATATTTAAGCATTACTTTTCAGGGTGTGTGATTTGTGTTTTGGTATAGACACAAATTCCAAATATGATAATGCTTTCTAGAAGATGTTTATTTGACAATGTTTTAGTGAAAATATTTTTTTTGGACGTCTTGAGTAAGTGACTGGGTGACTTTGTATGTGAATTATACGACACGAGAAACGTGAGATTTCATGAACGTTTTCACATTGTTTGCTGACCAGTGAATCATAACTTTTCGTACTTCCTTTCTGAATGAAAACATGAAATTGAAAATCTTTCTCAAACGTTACAATAAAGCACCTGGGGGTAAGTAACATTTAAGCAAATTTTAGGTGGACGTTAAAGGAAGTTGATGAATGAAAGCTTTTGAAATTTGAAACAATAATATTATGAAGAATATAAAACATCAAATCAAATTATAAATTCCCAAATGATAGTATATGAGAAAGAGGTGGAATACCAAGAAAAGACTCAATTCTAAACATGATCCAGAAAAACAATCTGAGTGGTTGGGACATGTTCTACGTGTGAGCAACAGCAAGATACCTAGAATACCCAAGATAAAAGATACCCACAATCAAGACAGAGCAACAGCAACATGGCTGCAGTCGAACTTGGCGTGAATTGAAATGCCAAGATTGTTAAACAAAGCTTGTACAGTCACACAAGATGGGGTGAATTGGAAAGAGCAGAAAATGAGATGGCTAGAGTCTATATCCGTAAGGACACAACCAAATGATTGATTAATTGAAAATGTGAAAAGTAACTTTAGTGGAATTGGATATTCAAATTTAGATAAATTGAGGCCATCTACTATATCCATTCATCCATTATTCAACCCGCTATATCCTAACTACAGGGTCACGGCGGTCTGCTGGAGCCAATCCCAGTAAACACAGGGCACAAGCCAGGAAACAAACCCCTGGCAGGGCACACACAGTAGGGACAATTTAGAATCGCCAATGCGCCTAACCTGCATGTCTTTGGACTGTGGGAGGAAACCGGAGGAGCCGGAGGAAACCAGCGCAGACATGGGGAGGACATGCAAACTCCATGCAGGGAGGATCCGGGAAGCAGACCCGGATCTCCTAACTGTGAGGAAGCGGCGCTACCCACTGCGCCACCGTGCCACCCCCATTTACTATATTGTAAATTGTATTGTATTGTATATACTGTATGTTGTAAATAGGGAAAAGTTATGTGATGGCAACATCAGATTTTTTTTTTTCCGTGTGTCAATGCTATGCCTAATTAATGGAAAAAACTCACCAAAAACAAAACAGCACTCTGCTTGAATGTAAGTGACACATTTGAGGGAATTTGAATAGTGTAAACGATGTTTCTTTCAACATTCTACATTTAATACACATGACAAATGCTGGTAGGTAAACTTTACTCCATATTATATTGCTAAGCTAGTTCCTAATTCAAGGGAACCTTTTTTCAACGCACATACACACATATCGCAGTTAACCGTATACATACCCGACAAAATTTACACAACTTATAACAGTAAGTTATGGAATGATTTAAGTGTGGCCCAAGCCCTGAACTTCAAGGTACCATAACCTAGCTGGGCGCTTTCATGTATACTTTCTTGTGTAAAATGCAAATTTCTACATATTTTTATACCTGTGTACTTTAAATAATAAATTTTCTACAGTCGTAGAGTGATGTACCATGTTAGTTATTTATGGGTGTAATGGGAAGTGAAGCAAAATGACGCCTTTTGTTGGCTGAGTATACAAGTTTTTGAGGCAGCTCAGGCCAGGGACATTAGCTGTCCTAAAACTTGTATATTGTAATCTACTGTGCTCAGTTAGCCAATAATAGCTGTCATTTTGATTCAAATTTATATTCATATAAAGTTCTTATGCGTAATTGTTTTTGAGCATGTTTTCTGGGCACAGTCATTTGAGTAAAAACAAATCTTTGGTCTCGTGTAGCATCTTTTTATATAAATAAAGTTTTATGGGTAGGTGTATACTGAAGTTGAAGCCATGGAGCCCTTGCATACAGCCTTATGTAGAGAGTGTCGGGGTCTAATACCTAGGCTTTAAAACAGGGCTCAGCAGTCTATCGATAGCTAAGTGAATTCATGTGGAGATACACAGTAAGCTAACAACATGAAAAATTAATTTAAATGTCTTCTTTAAATTACCCGAGCCCGCTGAATTTTGAAATGCTTCTTCATTCTGTGGTCCTGCCTTATGCTTTTTAAGTTCACTAAGAGGATTTTTGTGTAGATACAAAAACAAAAGCAGAAGCCAAATAAAAAAAAAATCCCAAAGAAGCTTTGTTTGTTTGGTTATCAGCATAGGAACATCTCAGGTCCTGCTGTGCATTTCTTGTAGCCTCTGTGCACTCAGATTATGTCAGTCAGTCAAGCATACTGCCGACAGAAGAAGTGTCTTCAGTGGAGGGTGTTAAAGGTCAGCTTCCATAGGTCAGGTATAAAGTACTCCCTTGTGAGGTTCTGAGTTCAGTGGACACTGGCAGTTGGGGCGGAGTGGAACGAGTGAAGGCCAGCTTTGTGTGGGGCGTGGGATTGACTCTTCAGTGGTAAGAGAAACGGCTGCCTTTGTTAGCAGTAGTAGAAAAGGCAGCTTATACTGCAACCAAGAGGTCAGAAGGTAGCACATCAAAGGTTATTGATGAATGCACTTTGTATGAATGTGTTCACTCGGAACTGCAGTTTTAGAAGTTTCTGGTTTTGATGTAGTGAAGTGAGAGAAAAGAGGCCATCATATTGAATAAAAAAGGCCTCAATGAATTGGCTGGATCATCAGTTTACTCAATTCATGAAGAAGTGGTGGTGGAGGTTCTGAGAGGTACCCCCATCCATTTGGCTTAGATATGCCAAGGCTTTCAGGGTCATTATGTCGAGATTTTCTATGCTAATTTAGTAAACAGATTGCAAAGATGGGGAAAAGGACTACTGGTGTCTTGATTTAACACATACCATAATACAGTCTGAACCAGCCCAACTAAGTTATGAGATTTAAATACAAAGTTGTTTTGCACAGACAGGGAAGTATTGTAACATGGTCTGTCTCAATTTGTGACATCATAATGTTGCAGTTGTAAAAGAGGGGCTTTAAGCCTTGCAGAAGTGTCCAAGCTTTAAGAGAACTTATACCAAAAATGTGCAAGAGACTTAATGGTTTTGAATTTGATTTAAGTTAATGTTTTAGTGAAAGATCTTAGAACACTACATATGCTAGACCCTTGCCTGTTGCTGACAATTCTGCTTAATATTCCTTTTAAGAAAAAATGTGCCCATCTCCGCTGCACTGTAAATAAAATCTTGGTTGAGGAACATTGACTGGCATCACTTCAAAAGAGTTTCTTCACCTAGTATTGCCTATGACCCTGATTTGGTATAAATCTGTTATGAAAATAAACGAATGATCTATTTAATATGAGGTGTGGTAAAAAGAGCGGCTATGTCCATTAAGTTTGAGACCAAACCGATGAAAATGTTTGTGCACACCTGTATGAACGTCAACATTTTGTGCACCGGTGAGCAGACAAAGGAGTGTGAATTGCTCACTAACACTGAAAGGAACAGGCAGCACTCACAAATCTTTAAAAATGAAATGATATCCAGAGGACAGAAACGAGGTTTATGAGTTTCTACGTGATGCCATAGATATCAGCTACCCTGGGGATCCATTAAATATTCAGTGGCCATTTTGTTGTGCTTCATGAAATCCTGAACAATGCGGACAGTTCAAGTGGCAGGAAGCAAATCAGCTCGGCTTTCTCCAATAAAGCATGACAGGTTTCCCATGGACTCACTGTTTTTCAAATGGCAATTAATGAAAAGAAGATTAACTTTATTCATTAAATAGTTACCTTCCCAACTCTGTAATAACATCAATTGTGGGCATGTTCATGGAAGTCCAAAGCAGACAGATTTAAATGGTAGATGGGCAGCTGAGTGTTTAAAAGCCAACTAGTGTGTAAAGCCACCCTAATACTTCACAACACTGCTTGTAGTTAGCTGGCATTCATCCTTGAAGTCTGTCTAATATTCCTGGTTTATCTGATAATCTAGCATTATTATAGACAACCTAAATAAATGTATATTTAAGTGAATGCGTATTCTGATGGAGGATTTGCTTAGAGTCAATGTATTAATGCTAGACTGAACAGTAATCTTTGGAGGTTCTTGCATGATATTTCACTCTCTAGAACCCTTTTCAACTTTTAGCTTTTAATCTATATAGTTTTTTCGGCTGTCATCCTTCCTGCCTTTTCCCTTGTCTCCCTGCTTCACGCTATGATGCTATAAAAAAGCCTGCTGCACAACCGAATCTTCTGTGTGCCACTAATTAGCTATCAACACATAGTCATTTATTCAACTAATTAATAACTACAACTACTATTTTGTGTGTTGGATTACTAGACTTTTAAAATGTTAATTTTTAAATAAGGGAATAAAGTCAGTGAATTTCTTTAGAAAACATTTAAATATATTAATCAGACTTGAGATGACCATCACTTGACTGCCTGAAAATATCTAAGCTTGACTGTGCCATGGCTAAAGAACTTCAAAGTGTGCTCATTATTTTTATTACAACTGATCCAAGTTGATTGGTGGATTCCAAAGGGAAGATGAAAAAATAACATTTTGCTCCGCACAGTTTACAAAAGTGAAGCATATATTTAAAAACTGTGAAAGATGAATGCATCTAATTGGCAAAATCCCCACTCATTGTGACTGTGATGGATAACGCAACACTATGAAACTAAAATTACGCCAATGAGTCCACCTCAGCTCTCACATTTTTCAGTGTAGACAACTTATATCAGTCTTCTACAGGCAGATACATGAACTCAATTAGAACAGAAGGGCTGGATATTCTACCTCTTTCATTTAAAAGGGTTCATCCAGACTAAGGTCATACCACAGTGCATGGTGGGCCTTTAACTGAACACATATTATCTCATTGACCAGGCTAGAGCACATACAGAGAATAACATCCACAAACTAATAAACTGAATTCATGATGACTGTAACAGTAGCATTGTTCAGGAAAAGAGAGGCTTTTGGATATGCTAACGGATATTTCTTATACTCTGCGGTGGGCTGGCGACCTGCCCGGGGTTTGTTTCCTGCCTTGCACCCTGTGTTTTGCTGGGATTGGCTCCAGCAGACCCCCGTGACCCTGTAGTTAGCATATAGCCAGTTGGATAATGGATGGATGGATAATAGATGGATGGATACTGATACATTAAGAATTCTAAATTTTGGAATTGGTCTTTAGAAAATGATTTTCAAACGGGGTGGCACAGTGGTAGTGATGCTGCCTCATAGTAAGGAGACCAGGGTTCATGTTCCAGGTTCACTCTGTATGGAGTTTGCATGTTCTCCCCATGTCTGCGTGGGTTTACTCCAGGTGGTCAGGTTTCTACCCACAGTTAATAATAATAATACATTTTATTTGTATTGCACTTTATATTTTAACAATCTCAAAGTGCTACAGAGTAAAAATAAAGTAGTAAACAAGAGAATCTATAAAATACTTTAACAAAATGTCTTCCTAAAAAGATGAGTTTTTAGGTTTGATTTAAAAGCATCAGTCAACTGTGGGGCTCTCAGGTAGTCAGGGAGGGTGTTCCACAGCCTTGGCGCCACAGATGAAAAAGCCCTATCACCCATGCTGCTGAGCTTGGTTCTAGGGACTTGGAGAGTGTTAGCGTGTACAGAGTGGAGGGAGCGCGAGGAGGTGTGAGAGGTGAGAAGTTCCTGTAAGTGGAAGGGGGCATGTCCATAAATGCCCTGATGGGTGAAGAGGGAGACATTGTACTCTATTCTGAGTGGGACAAGGAGCCAGTGAAGGGTTTTCAGGATGGGGGTAATGTGGTCATGCTTTCGCACTCTCGTCAGGATCCTGGCAGCGCTGTTCTGGATATACTGGAGTCTCTGGATACTCTTGCCTGGAATCCCGATGAGGAGTGCATTACAGTAATCCAGCCTGGAGGAGACAAAAGCATGGACGAGCTTCCCTGCATCTGCCAGGGTAAATGTTGGGCAGAGTTTGGCAATGTTCTTGAGGTGGTAGAAAGATGACTTACAGAGGTGTTTGATGTTGGTGTTAAAGGTGAGTTGAGGGTCCATTTTAACACCCAAATTGGTGACAGATGTGGAGAGAGGAATGTTTTGGCCAGTGAAAGTGATACTGGTGATGGTTGAAGAGCGGAGATGGTGTGGTGTGTCAATTAAGATGGTTTCTGTTTTAGATCTGTTCAGCTGAAGGAAGTTAAGCCTCATCCATGCCTCTGTCTCCTCCAGGCAGGTTGTCAGTGTGGATGTTGGCAGAGGAGCAGTAGAGGAGGTGGGGGTAGTCCTGTGGTAAAGCTGAGTGTCATCGGCATAGCAATGGAAAAATAAACCATGTCTGCTAATGACTTTTCGAAGAGGGAGCATGTAGATAGTGAAAAGGATGGGGCCTAGCACAGAGCCCTGTGGGACACCACAGGTGACGTTATGGGTGTGAGATTTTGTGCTGCCCAAGGTGACATGCTCAGTTCTACCAGTCAGGTATGATGTGAACCAGTTATGAACATTTCCAGAGAGTCCAATGGTGTATTGCAGGCGGTGAAGAAGGATGTTGTGGTCTATTGTATCGAAAGCAACTGTCAGGTCAAGGAGGATGAGTAGAGAAGGGGAACCACTATCTGCTGTCATCAGAAGGTCATTGGTCAGTTCCAAGACATGCAGGTCAGGTGGATCGCTGGTAGTAAAGTGGATCTAGTGTGTGGGTGGGTTGTATGTGTGTGTTCACCCTGCGACAGACTGGCGCCGTGTTTAAGGTTTGTTCCCTGTCTTGTGCCCTGTGCTAGCTGGGACAGACTCTAGCACACAACCCTGTTTAGGACTAAGAGGGTTAGAAAATGTTTGAGTCCTATTAATCTTTGTCTCGAGAAAATATCTCAATGATTTTAATGAAAACTTCAAGCCTTGCCCTCCATTGCTGAGGTTTTTCACATGCACATTGCTGATCCACGGCATTTGCTTCCTTTTGATGTTGTGTCTCTTCATTTGTGTCATTAGCACGACATTGTTGCTGTGCAGCGGGATTTGCTGCTCACAGGTCTTTCATAGTGTGAAGTGGGGTGCATACATCCATCCATCCATCCATTATCCAACCCGCTATATCCTAACTACAGGGTCATGGGGATCAGCTGGAGCCAATCCCAGCCAACACAGGGCGCAAGGCAGGAAATAAAGCCTGGGCAGGGAGCCAGACCACCGCAGGGGGTGCATTCAAACACCGAAAAAATGTAAAAGTGCATGTATGCGGCATCTAGTGGCTGTGGTTGACACACATGCAAACACACACACGCATGTCTTTTATTTATATATGTTGTGAACTGAGACCCGGACACAGGCAGATGGACATCGTATTTTCACCCACAAACACTGTTTATTTACAATATATTTACAATTTGTGTCAGTGCAATTCCCAGTGCCTCCAGCACCGTTCCCCCAAATGTCCAGGCCTCACAGTCTCTGTGCCTCTTCCTTGGCCGCCTCCCATCCTCTCTCCAGCTCTGTCCTCTTCCACCCGACATCCACCAATGACTGGAGGGAGGCGGCCCCTTAAATAGGAACCCGGATGGGCTCCAGCTGTTTCCCGGCATTCCTCCGTAGCCACACCCCAGTGTGGCGGAAGTGCCGGCTGCGCACCCGGAAGCAGTCCGGGTGTCCCCTGTCGTCTTACCCCCAGCACTTCCTGGTGTGGTGGAGGTGCTGGGCTCCCGGGATATTCAGGCACTGGGGCGCCACCTGGCGGTGGCCATGGGTCCCTGCAGGGCTGGGCTTCCAAGCCCTTCACCCGAGGCCCCCAACATAACCAGGGCGGACACCCCCTTGCGGTCTGGAGGAGGCACAAGCCCTCCTCCGGTCCTCCTGGGCATCCCAGCCAGGCTCCAGCCCCGGCCGGGTACCACAATGTTTAATATAATTTAGCTGAAATAGGTTTAAACCAGACATTAAAATGTATGTCCTGTGTCCCCATATCTTGTCCTGAAGGAGATCTGAGGTGAAATTGCCTGTGTAAAATTCAAGTCAGCTTTTTTTTAAGTACATGGTATATGTGGATAGAAAGCACACTTGCATTTACACTGTTAAATATTATTGCTATCTGTTTCTAACCCCCTCTGAACATGCTCTGAATGGCTCAATAACAAGTACATTTACACCTGGCTTTTAATGTGGTCAAGTGCTAACAGTTTGTAATTGGATTACCACAGCTTTTCAGGTATAAAGGGAGGCATCATAATTGTATATTACACCTTCCATTTCTGTGTCCTAAAGTCATAATGAAGTCTTCTGCCTACCTCCTCTCACCAGCTTTCAGCTCCGACAATTTTGCTACATCACACATTAAGTCTTTACCTAAAGCTCACTGGTCACACTCTTTGACAGTATTTTTCTTCTTTTATTGAAAAAGTGGGTTTATCCTGAAAGTTCCTGTTCTATTTTTGTCATCTCATATTGTCTCTCTTCAGTAGCAAATGGGCTGAAACAGAAGAAAGTCCATTAATTACTTTACTACATATTATACAGCTAATGTTTTTCCTCCTTCTCTACCAAGTCACATTCTTTTATTTTCTCCCTGTTGAGCTTCATGTGTTATATTTGTTAGGGATTCCATTATTTTTTAAAATGATTTTTTCAGATCTTCTAACCATTGATGACAATCAATTAATTTTCTTCTTAACTGCTACAGTGATACAAGACAACAGCAGTTTCTTAGAATGTTGTCATTTGAACAGGACTACTCTTCTGTAAGAGGCCCATCATCTCCCAAATAATTTTCCACTGGCCACGGTCTCAGATTTCCATGTTAAAGGAAAGTCCACGTGTAGACATGTAGAGAGACTGAGGCAAACAATACATATCAAGTTAAAATCAGAGGAGTGAATGTTTTGACAAGGAGTGGACGGACAGCAAATGCATTGAGCTCTCTCCAAGCAGATTATGTGATGACTGTAATTCGCAGTTCCCAAAATGATTATGTTAAGGATTTCTAATTGTAACATTTTAGCACAGCAAAACAGTGCAGGGCCGAAGCCTCTGAATCTTTTTTTGCAAGGAATTTAAAATAAAGCAATTGATAACCATATTGAAGTACCTCAAATAGAAATTGATTTTATGTTGTATCATTGTCTGCTTAAATCATAATGGTGTAAATGACTAACCAGTCTCTGAAGAGCATTGTAGTCTTTGAATTGCTGGCATGTAGCTGCCACTATCTCTGTGATAAGATGCTCGGGAGAGTTTGTCCATTTCTAAATTGAGAAACGTTACGAAAACATTAACTAGATGAATGGAAAACTAAGGCTACACTACATTAGTCTTTGTTTTTTACTGTTCCTCAACACTACCCCAGGGTTTTTAACTCCTGAAAACTGAGACTACTGAAACCACTCTCTACAGTTGTATATTTCTGAAAACACCAGTTGAACATTTCAGTGTGAATGGGTGAAAATGAAGAGTTTTGCAAATGCAGATTCTAGTTATCCTTTGATTGGTTCATACTTATTACGTTGCCCATACCTGATTGGAACCTGCTCATTATATTTTCTCAGCCCGTTTGCTTACCTTATACTCATGCACTGATTCTCAATAATAATTCCACCTTATCATCAGTCAAAACAAACACAATGTTTTGTTTATCATATTTCGCCTTGCCATTTTCTGTTTGTAAATACATACTGCAAATAAATGTCTAGCTTGGAGGATCTTTTTTCTGCCAAATGCACGTTTGCTCATTGTAGGTGAATGTCTACATCAGGGGTCCTCAATCACGGTCCTGGAGGGCTGCAGTGGCTGCAGGTTTTTGCTCCAACCCATCTACTTAATACAGTGGTTCTCAACCTGTGGGGCGGGCCCCCCTAGGGGGTCGTGAAGTAACAAAAAGGGGGGCGTGAAGATGTGACAAAAAGAAAACAAGAATCAAAAATATAAAAAAAACATCTGTTGAAACCAAACAAATTAACTTAAACTACATTCTGATACTAGAACAATAAATATAGAGTTAGATAAATGTCGATGAAAGTTAAGTAGATATAATAAAATATGCATCTACATTTCAAAAAAATGTTAGGGGGGGCGCAATTAAAACTGTTATGAAAACTGGGTTGCAAATACTTAAAGGTTGAGAAATGCTGACTTAATAAGAAGCACTTATTGCTCAAGTAACACTTCTGCTTCACTTTAGTTGTCTCGCTCGTTAAGATTTTGAACCCTTATTGCTTATTTTAGTCTTAAACAGCTGTATTCTTGGTGTTTAATTGCTCCTAATTAGCAATAACATGCAAATGACAAAAGAGACCAGCATTTCTCCATTTAGCTTGTTACCATCTACACCTGTGTGTATTTATCATGAACTATTGGGTTTAATTAAATACTGGAAGGAAAATGAGGAGAAAAAAAGTGAAGGACTGAGAATTACTCCTCCATTTTAGCCTTCAAATCATTTCGATGATATCCTTAGAAAGGGGAAAAAAAATTAGGATGTAAGAATTATCTGACATAGCAGCGTTAAAGCACTAAAAAGCCATGAAATTAAATTATTGGCAAAAATTGCTTTCTAATTAATTGCGGCCCTCCAGGACTGTGATTGAGGACCCCTGTCTACATCATATGTGTTTTCAGTTGTTTTAGTATGGATGGATAAATTTTCATAAGCAATGTGAGTATTAATGTGGACAGGGATCATTTTCACAAAAAAAAAAAAACACTCCTATTATTAAATTAAAACATTCTAGAGTTGACATAACCTAAAACTTCTGGTATTTGCCGCAACTTAAGGCATGGCAGGTAACTTCTTGTTCAAAACTTTAAGAGAATAAATGAATTCAAACTTGAGATTCTACCTCATAATATAAATATAGTTGTAAAATGTAACAGTTTAACAAAAATGATACTTGTTTTTCTAATCTGATTCATATTGTTTCTACCTGGACATATATCAGCCTGAAGACTTAATACGTCAGATTTATATTTAAACTTAGTACTGCATATATCACCAGTTTTTCACTTCCCACTTATGGTATATTAAACAGTACAAATCATGTATTGAATACCAGTGGCAGAAAGGCACAATGCCTCACTTTCATTCTAGTTCTAAAGACAAAAATGTATCAACTTTGTAGAGGGATGAAAAGTAGGCACCAGCATTACAGTTAACAAGGCCTGTCCATAATAGGGACAAGACCCTAATTATAATATGTTTGTTATTTTCAACTGGGATATAGCTGTGGCCAGGAGGTTTGAGTAGAACTTATAGAGCCTGTCCCCTGAAATGACTTCTTCTCGAGCACAAAAGCAGAATCACTGCATTGAGGGATGAGTAACCATGTAACAGTCATCCAGTCTGATCTGTGGTAGCATGGAGGCCCATTACATTATATATGGTACTTTACTCTTGTCGTTGAATGAGGGAACACATTGGTCACAAAGGAACGATTGGGGCACCAACCAGATCACACCTTTAAATATTTACAATGTTCAAAAAATAAACAGACACCCAATGGCATGTCAAATAAAGGTAAACCAAAAGCAGTGTGACATTTAGAATAAGCAGGAGGATTCACCATGCTCTGCTCTTCGACCTGCTCCCACTGGAATGAGACGAGTCATGCCAGGAGTGCTTAGGATTTATTGTGGCGGGGCCAGAAGAGGCATGAATCAATTTCCTACTGTGGGAGGTTTCTTAGGGATGTTGGAAATAAAGAAAATGATATTGTCAGTGGTAACACCTCCTTGTGTCCCGGAGTGGTAGTGCTTACCTCCCATAAGCCTGGAAAGTGAACCTTAGATGCTCATGCATGACACTGCATATCATGGGTGGAAAGCTACCTAGGGTTTAACTGGCCCTTTAAACCAGAATGCAAGGAGTTCAAAAGGGCATTCCTGAGCCCAGAAATGATAGCAGAGATCAGTCAGTCATTTCCTAACCTGGAACTTATCCAAGCTAGAATAGTGCACAAGGTAGAAATAAACCCTAGATGGGGTGCCAGTCCATCACTTTGCAAATGCGCACACACACATCCACACACACTGATCTGGGCCAATAGGAAATGACAAACTACCTAAATGTCTTTGGAATGAGGGAGGAAACCAGAGAACCCAGAGTGAACCCACACTGACACAGGGAGAACATGCAAACTTCACGGATGGAGGATCTGGGATGCAAATCCAGGTCTCCATACTACAAGGTAGCAGCGCTACCACAGTGCCACCATGCCACGTCCTGATAACAGAGATGGTACCATGGAAATATTTTCAGGCAGTCCATTTTTTCACTTGGTTTCCAGAGATGAATTAAACAAGTCTGTGGTGGGCTGGCACCCTGCCCGGGGTTTGTTTCCTGCCTTGTGCCCTATGTTGGCTGGGATTGGCTGCAGCAGACCCCCGTGACCCTGTAGTTAGGATATAGCGGGTTGGATAATGGATGGATGGATGGATGGATGGAATTAAACAATTATTGAAACAGTAGGAGGAGGAAAGACCAGAGTTTTGACAAAGAGGTACTGGAGTTGTAAGACAGAAAAGTTTCTACAATACTTTAATGAGAACCTGTTCACTTTAAGCTGTGGATCCCAACTTTACTTTAAAATAAATTCTTCAACAAGAACACAGGGGATCTTGTTAAGGGCAGATGTTGCACACATGTTAGAATGTTTTTATTCATGCAAAGATCTGTAGACAAATTGAATAAATTACCAATTAGTGTGGCGGAGAGCAGGACTGTTGGCACCATCACATCTGAACTTGATGTTATTTTGGTGAATTGGATGGACAGGTTTGGTGGGTTGAATGGCCTAGTCTCATTGCAATTCTTCTAATGTTCTAAAGTGAGACAACTATTCTGTTGCTTTAATTAGGGATTGAACCAGAGTTTAAGAAGACCCTTTAAGACATTAGGATTATTGTTATGTTTATTTTGTGTACTTTTGCTACAGTGCTATTGTTCTCATCTTCATAGTTAAGGTCAGTGTTCATTAGTCACTAAATAATTCACAAATGTTAAGTTCCTTTGCAAGGAAGTAGGGCTGTTGGAGATAGAAACCTTAACAGTCTCAACTTATTTGTAAAAAAAATCAGATTTCTTTGCAATTGGACTTTTTTACAATTTTTTAATGCGTTTTTTTCTCTCTTGTGCTAAATTGCACTCCTGTTTTTAAGGGTTGTCAGGAAGTTATGCAACAGGTTTTTTTCTCATCTAAGATGACAGATTTGAAATTCTTTTATTTTAATCTGTGTGACCTAAAGTTTGAGCTAGTTCTTGTGAAGTTCTTGTGAACTTGCACAACATTGTCAGCAACCCATAATAACTCTTATTAGCCAGGTTCCTCTAGGAGAATGGCTTCCAACAACCTGTTTGGGCTTCCTAACTTCAATTAATTCTGTATAGAATTTATGTGTTCTTCCTTGCTTGAGTGGATTTCCTCAGATTCTGACCAGCTTCCTCCATTAAGTAGCTGGGTGACAATTTGACTGAGGACACTGCATTGATCCTCTGCTTATGAATGAGTAACACTAGCTCTAGCCTAACACCTGCTGGTGTATTCGTAAGTTTTTAAGCCCCTGCAACCCTGCTTAGGAGAAACCAGCTTTCGAAATAATTTAATGGATGGATGAGCAGATGGATTCACATTAGTATATACTCGTGCAGCTATTAGCTCGTCTGTGTTTTGTTGCAGCTTGTCCAGTAAAGTTTTAGCTTCTATTTAGGCTCTCAGTCAGTTCTGAAGTGGCGGCCTAACTCTAAAGAGAGTGCACTGTGTACAGTACCAGTGAGCACTGTGCTTCCTCGCTTTGCATTTGTTGACTAAATTTAGGGTCATACATGGGTTATAGTACACGTGGTTAGGCGATAAATTCTTGGAATTGGCTAATCCAGGGATGAGAAGTGTTCCTGCCACAGTGTGCTGAACACAGTTTGCACTGGTGCAGATGCACTGATTCGCAAAGCCAATGCCTTTTGCTTTGTAACTTTACAAATTCATTTGTTAAAGTATATTTTTCTGTAAAAAGGAGCAGCTGTGGTATGTGTTGGACAGATGGAAGTTTCCACCTCGTTTATCTTAACAAACTAAAAATAGCATTTCAAAAATTAAAGGACCTTTGGGATTGCTTAGAAAGTGCAAAGCGTGAGCGAGAGAGCATACACATGGAGGAAACATATTAATAAATCATTGCTACGGAACAAGGTGCTGAGAAGGGAGAAGCACTTCCTTTTCAGAAAAGCACCCGGACAGAGTAGATGAACTAGATATGTCTGACCTCAGCACGCTTCGTGGGAGATGGGGCTTTGCGGTTAGGGCTTGAGAACAAGAGGATCACTTTCAACTGTTGCCCTTCCCTTACAGCTGATTGTTTTAATGAGTATTTGAAATAAATGTCACCTGAGAGTGAGCTGCCCAGGTGACTTCCTGACACATCACGTAGGCCTTAGAGAGTAAAACTCTGTTAGATAGTGCATGGTTGGAAGTGCCTCATGCACTACTTGACTTTCAGCTATGTTTCTCCATCTGTCCATCTATTTTCTAACCTGCTTCTCCAGTTAAGGTTTATGGGGAGATGTGCTCTGGAATGTTGTGCCAAATGTGCAGCATTGCCGTGCAAGACCAGAAAAGACTGCTGACTTTGTATGCAATATCCATGATTGCCTTTCCATTTGATTTCACTCTTAATATTCACGTATTCACTCATAACTAAGTATGGGATGCCTGGTATTCAAGCAGTCAGCAGAATTGAAGGCATGTCACAAAGCAAGAATCCTTCTTACAGAAAGCCTTTAGGAAAGAGACAAGGAGTCATAAAGGAAAGGACAGGGTTTGATATGCCCTTTATTTGTGCCGTGTGACTTAGAAAGGTAACCGTCATGGGCACCATCAGACAGTTGTGGCCTGGGAAGAAGCATACTCTTCCAAGAGTCTAGAGTTCAGGGTACCTACCAGTTTTCATGGGTGACTGACCTTCTTATGCTAGGGAGTGAAGCTAGGGTGCAAAAGCACCACCCCTTGACCAATAAAAGTGATGTGGTCCAGGAGTAAACATATGGGGACCATGCAGTGTTTTTAGCAGAATCAGCAGCATAGGATCAACCTGAGAATCCTGGATCCTTAAGGGGAACATAAGACACTTGGAGCCATTTGAGGGAGTTTTACCTTGGTATTAATGAAGCTAAAGTAGTGTTGCCCCCGAGCTTTGAAATGACCCAGCATTGAAGTTTAAAGCTATGTCTAGGCTAGAGAATCACTGAGTCAGGAGGAAAGTTTCCAAGAAGGCTGAATTGGTTTGAGAAAGAGGTGCAAGAGTCAGAGAATGTGATAGCTGTAGGAGGGGTGGTGTGGCCTGCTTACAGATAATTTAGTGTGCAGGAGGACAATCCACACCAACAGACAGACAGGTGCCAATAGCATAAATAGATAGCTATAGGTTTGTCTTTTAAGTTGTACTTTGTGTTCTTTTGAGTTCCCTTTCCTTGAGAATTTCTAGTTTAATAAAAATGCACTTTAAATTTTTTTCTTCCTAAGGTCATTCTATCTTTGATACAGATTATATGCAGATTTGAATTAAAAAGTCTACAATTAACATCATAATCATCATCTTTTTCATTCCACTAATGCAGTACTACAATGCTGAACTACGCTGACCAAGCCTCTCTATTCCCAACAAATTCTTTCATCCCTTCTTGAGAAATATGCTCCAAGTATATTACAAGCGATAATCATTCCTGAGTATCTTAGGTCTTCTGCTTAGTCTTCACCTAGTAGGCCATGCCTTGTAAACTTCCAATGGAAAGTGACCGGTGGTATGCTAACTAAATGTCAAAACTTCTTAAACTGTTTATTCTCAATCCAGAGAAGTAGAAGTTCTTCTCCAACGTTCTCTGGTAGCAAGGTGAGCCCAGCAACCATGAGCAGAAACCTTATTTTGGCTACCCAGAGTAGGCTGACTGGTAACTGAACATGTTTATCTGTGAGTTTAGCTCTATCTGTCTGAGCCAACTCACCACCAGGTCAACAGATTAACACCTCTTTTTATCTGAATGGCATGAATATATGGCCTCAGATCTGACAACACAACTACAGTCTATGACTGAACTTTGCTAAAGATACTCTGATATTAGGTATGTATAAACACCTTATACTTGTAGTTGAACTTAATATTCATTATGGACGATTCATAACCAGCAGACAAATGCAATTAATAATAATTCTTTGCTCTGATTCAGATCAAGTAGGCCATTCCTTTCAATCAGGTCCTTCTAAGTATATTACTCATTTCCCAGGTTAGCTTTGAATTCTGCCAGCAGGACTTGTTAATCGGTAAATGGTTAGTTTCACACACCAAATCAAATATCATCAAAAGGCTGAATGCTTTAAATTGCTGTCAAGTGCTTTCTCACAAATACTAGTCAAGGCTGAACTCTTTGCAGATTGAAGTTGCACTAAGATAACTCTCTCTTATCAACCTGCACAAAATCCAACTATAGCGTACGTAAATGGGGTCTTGTGAGTATCTTTACATGTGCTCTTTGGCGCTTCCCCTGAAGCGACCCTATAATAGAAGAGAGACCGTTGATAATCAAGAAGTTTGGCTCAGCAGCCATTATGCTGCATAAAGGTGACTCTGGTAATATCTAGCTAGTGTTTCCATCCACCCTCATGGGTTGTGTCTCTCTGCCAAAGAAATGGCATTTTATGTCTGAAAAGTTACAAGGATTTAGTATGTGTGGGTCCTTCTCATTTGTGCCCGGAATCCAAATGGCATGAGCACATATTTCTATCCAGGATCACTTATCTTCAGACAAAACAACTTCAAGGATGGTTTTCCACCATGCTTAAGTCACCATCCTAGGAAAGGATACCCCAAATATGCTTAACCAATATATGGCAAAGTGTTTGTTTTAATGAATTATTTCAAAAAACCATCAGAAGCATTATTTCATAGAATGGCAGTAATATTTACATGTTAAATTTGTTGAGAATATTGTTTACCTTTAGAGGAGCTTGAAATGCAGATTCAATACGATAGTTTTGAGTAGATAAAAATTTAAGCAAAGCCCAAAATAACATAAAACAAATAATTATCATGTATTAAAAGTATCAGAAAATAAGAAAAGTCCTGAAGAGGAGAGATTCCAGACTAGGCTCACATAATCCTTAGTCTTCATTTAAGATTGTATCTTGAGAATTCTCAAGCAGCACTTCATATAAAACCATATGGTTGCAATGCTGAGATGGATGGAATAATATACCACCTTTCTAGAAGAGGATGGTTGAGTTTGAGTGACACAGAGATTGGCCTTGCTAGATGTTAGAAGTGGGGCAGAAAAGAGTGCCATCATTTATTGTATAGAAGTGTTTGTTGACTTAGTAGAATATGGGGGAGGTATGTCAACTCAACAGAAGGGGAGGAAGGCGCATCAAACCTGCTATCATCTGCTATCTTCTTGTGCATTATGTTTAAGACACATTTTTTAGTAGAACTTATATTAAATGGGAAGCTATAAATGAATGCATGCTGTTTTGTAAATAGGTATATAGAGTCAGAATTATCACACATACAGCCTACACTGAAATTCTTACTTGCATGTGCTAATTAACATGCATCATATCGCCGTTCTCTGGTACAATGACCAATGAGTATTTTTGTCTTACCTCAGATCTTTGCATTCCTTATCTGAAACAACTACCTTAACCTGAAACTTCTGTCTTCAATAATGGAAGAATCTTAGAACCATATATTGCTGCGTTCTGGATTGAAGCATCTATTCTTGTAATGTAAAATTATTGCTAACCATTACTAGTTTGAGATACTGACTCAGATGTTAAAAGAATAGTACAATATCCTACCACCCCCTTATGTAGATTTAAATATCTCGTAAATCATGTATAAAAGCCAGTCTGTGGTGATAACTATGTTATCATGCTTAATTAACCGAATACTGCATGGTGGTATGCTGTCTTTTTACGTTTGTCAAGGTACGTCTTTGTCCATAGTATGAACAAAGGTCAAAGAAAGTGGATTTTTCAAACAGATAAACTGAACTAATCTGAAATGGACAACTGATTGGACTTGGTGATATAGAAATCTAAACATTGAAGAAACAAATCTGCTTTTGGGGCAATTTTATAAAGGTCACAGTACATACATAATGTAAACCACTCATCAGGATAGAAAATAGGAAGGGCTGATTATAATCTTGCATATTAAACAGTGATAAGCAAGTATAAATGAAGTGTTACGGACACCATATATTTTAGAATGAGGGCAATTTCAAAGGATGAGAAAAACAAGACCTATAGCTCAGGTATACATCATCACTACTAGAACTGGCTCAGTTACGTTTCTGGAGTGTATTATATGTTGTAATGGTAATCTTGTCTGTCGGTATGTAAGAAAATGTCTTTATTGTCACTGACTGGTGCTTCATCATGCAAGAAAACTTGGAAGAAAACAGCTACTAATGAAATGAAGGAGCTGAAGCATGGAGTGCAAGACCAGTTTAGTCAAACTCCTGATTTAAGTCAAATTCAACTTTCCTTGTTCCTTCTGAACAGAAAAATGACTTTGAAAAGCTGATGATAGCCATTGCCATGAACATTTTGAAAAAAATCTTAAAGGGCAAGTTGATATTTTTTTTTTTTCACAATCATGTTATACTGTATATTAGTTTGCCACATACAATTGCATTTAAAAGTAAATATTTTTTTATTAATTTAAAAATATGTTATCTGTTCTTGTTGCGTACAATAAAGCTTAAGTGCACACAAGTCAGTTGGTGAATGAAAAAGACTTAAACCTTATCGAATGCATCCACTTTGAATCAGCAAAGGTTTCGATTTAAGAAAACATGCCTTCTGCAGTTATACTGCATCCTTTTGATAACAAAAAGGACATTGGAAATAATATTTTTTATCACGATCATTGGAGCTAATTTTCTTGAGATCAGAATACATTTCCTGATCACTTGTCTGCTCACAGCCTCCATCATGGGTGGAGTAATGACAACCCAACCAGCCCCCAGCACCAAGCTCTATTCTGCTGCTAATCGTACTTTTGCTTTTGCAGTTCTGTTTCTAGAGTGGTTATGTTCTCCCATGTCTTGTAACAACAGACTGACAGATGTGTGCTAACATAATATAATAGCAAATTGGTGCTGCTACAATGTCCCAAATGCGTATGTGTGCATGTTCACCTTGTGATGGACTGGTGCCGTCTCCAGGGATTGCTCTTGGCTTGTGCCCTGTGATTTCTGGCATAGACTCCAACTGCCCTGTTTCACTGCCGATGGATGGATGGATAAATGGATGGTTATTTGTTCAGTTCTTATCATCTGATTATAAATTTCATGCCTGCTCAGTATTCTTTTGTACTGAAGCACATACTGTGTGCAATTATCATCTAGCAGCAGTAGGCAATCTTTGTGACATACCATCCATATAGTAAAAGAATAATAGTGATTATAAGGGTGCCTTATTCTGTTACTATTGTCTAGTTTTCTACATAACAGACACAGCAAGTTCACACGCATCAACATTCAATAATGTCAGTATCGAGTGCTTGAAAATTTATGTGGGTAATCTCGAAACTCTGTCACATTTTTGGCTTGAAATATAGATGTATGCAGTAAGACTTAAGGTTTTTTTCACCTATGGTTCTGTGTAACCTTAAATCCCATTGCCAACAGCAAACATATTATATATTTTTTTAATTTATGAAGAACATTTCACTTTAGAACACTCATTTTATGGGGCAAATTAATATATACCTTGATCATAGAGAAACAACTTTGTCTTGAAAAATACCAAACTTATCCTTTAATTTGAAAGAAATGCGGTCTGCGGTGGACTGCCTTGCGCCCTGTGTTGGCTGGGATTAACTCCAGCAGACCCCCATGAACCTGTAGTTAGGATATAGCGGGTTGGATCATGGATGGATGGAAAAAATGTGGTTTGGTGAAACACAGAAAGTGTTGGCATTCTAAACCACAAAACCATACTGTTTATGCACTGAACTACCTGGACGTGAGCACTAACATTTTGTACTTTTGTCTTTTCATCTCAAACATAAAGCGCTTCTACATACCACAAAAATCGAACTTTTTTCACTTTAAACAAATACGATATGGAGACCACCTAGCCTAATTATTAATTTAACATTGTTATTAAATTGTAACTCAAAATAAATTACACCAAACAGTTCTGCAGTGAGTACCATAATAAAACATTTAAGAATAGTACAGTACAAAACTGCCATGGATTTTAACATGTACTTTTTTCAACCTTCTCCATCTTAAGTAAGCCCATTGAAAGCATTGTTGTGGGCTTATTTTGTAACTTGATTCAAACAACAGAGTTAATCTGTTTGTGTGTGACTTTACATTGAATCGCAGTATCAGTACTTACAAGTTGGTGTCTCTCCTTTGGTGATCTTTTCTAATTCAGTTGAAATGAATGTTTCTTGCACCAAGTTTCCTCCATACAGTATGCATTATGATTGGATAATGTTGGCAATTTATTGAACTGGAAAAAAGTATTGTTCAATTTCATAATAAACTAGAAAGATAGTTTTCCACAAGTACTGTAAAAATAGGCATGTCAGGAAGCACTATTTCTGCAGTAACTTAATTAAGACATTTAATCATAATAATTTTTTAATTAACATTGTTAGGTTAGTGACTACATCGAACGAGAGGTTTTGTGTTTTCTATTACCATAATTGTAATTGAGTTCTGTATCTTTTTTGTCATGATGTCGGAAAGTGGTGACGTAAGTGAGATTTGCAAGTAAGAATTTCAGATTGTTCTGTATATTGTTATGCCTAGCTGGTGAGCAGTAATAATGGAGCAAAGAGTTTATTTGATGTATTAATGTAATAGCTTTTTTGGTATAATACATACATTTGAATAAAAAATATGTATTTGACCCATAAATAGTACTATTGATGTTAAACTGAAAAAGATGAAGGAGCAAAGCTATGAAGTAACTTGTTTTCGAGAGACTTTCACTGAGCTGATTTTCTATGATATGTGTTCCTAAAACCATGTGCCCTGGTTCTTCCAGTAAAGAGATCTTTGATCACTGCCAAATGATTATTATCTGATGTTTCTATGATTGCCTTACCTGCCTAAATGTCATTGTGTGATAGATGAAGATGCCATGGCACATTATGTACTTTATTGAGCAATTTTATTGTTTGTCACACAATCAATAATACTGGAAATTTCTTTGAATTATCTAGACCTGAGAAGTTACGAGGTTGACTTTCTGAGAATTTATATGCACACACATACACACTGGACCCACTTATTTATCCTTGGATAGCTAGAATGTGTGAAAGGATAATAAAAAATCACAGTGAGGCGAATCTTCTCCTCTTTTCACTTCTGTTGGTCTGGTTTATTTCCAAGCCATGACACTTTCCACATGTCCATTACTGATTATAGTCCACTACTTTACATAAACTTTTTTTTTTTACTATAAAGGTCATATTTTAAATAATGTTAATTTGTAAGTAATTGAAAGTATTAAATCTGTTATTAAATTATTGTGTGTATGTACATAACTTGCTGCAGTTAGGTTTACTTTACATTGAAGTAATGCATCTGAATATTATGGGCAATAATACATATTTAAACTTAATATACCAACTTTGCTACCACAATCCACTATGCTTTATAAATTGAAAATTATTTAGAAAATGCACATTATTATAATTCACATTACACTGCAAAACAATGCAGTCTTATTCAGAAGTGCTTTGAGTTTTTTCCCTGTGTGACACAAAGATACTTTCTTATTTATTTTCATTTTCCTATCGGGTAAAAACAATGCAGAAATGTTTATTACCAGTTGTCAAAGCTTTTACGAATTAGAGAAAAGTCTGGACGACACTTGTGTCATCTTCAGCTAACTGGTCAACTATTGACTCCATTTTGGCGGGAGCTAGATGGAGAGATGGAAAGATGGCAGGGTCACGAAATTCCTGGCTACTTCACTGTCCAAATCTATCTCCCTTGTCCCCTCAAAATCAGTTTCTGTAAACTCAGCAGTAAGAACGTGCATAGAACAACTATGTTATAATGTAACATGGTCAAATAAATTGATCGTTATTATTTTTCATCTATCTATCTATCTATCTATCTATCTATCTATCTATCTATCTATCTATCTATCTATCTATCTATCTATCTAGCCATCCATTCAGCCATACATTCATACATCAACCCATTTCCTGCAACTATTTTTCAAATACAGAGGCAACAGAGAGTCACTAATTAATCTAAAATGTGATTTTTTGGTAAGCAGAAGTAAACAAGAGTAGAAGGAAAAAAAATAAAATATGCAGACAAGAATGAGAATGTATCGACTCCATGGAGATGTTGGCCAGCTCTGAATCAAATACATATGAAATATGAAATGACTGTAGGATTAATAAGTAGATTCAGATGGCACATCACTGAAAAGTATTCTGGGCAGATGCTGGTAAGATCGAAAGACACAAACTGAGATAAAATTGTAACTGTCATACAAATAATTTTTTAGATCACAATTGCTACAAAAATGGTGGAAAAACTAGAAGTACTTTCTAAAGAGAACATGCAGCTCAGAAGTTTTGAAAAAGAGTGACTATTATAAAAAAGTATTGTAAATCAAGCTCCTTAAACATGATTGAGTATAGCTGAAGCAGGCAGATGGGAAAGAGAATCAAAGCAAAGGTAAAACTCAGAATAATAAAGTGGTTGGAGTTATGACTCTAGATAACGGTTTGACTGTTTATTGTGTGCACCCACTCTAGATTTTGGTAATGTCTCTATTTTCTTAACTCACTTTACTGATATCAATTTTAATGGCACAGCTATCTGTACTGCCATATCTTTATCACATTCCTAATGCCACTCCTTTTTGTTTGCAGCTTTTCATTCTATTCCTCATGTCTTGACTATGATGGTGCTCATCTTCTGTTTGATAGGAATTTAATCTCAAGGTGCTAGAGGGGCATGGAAGGCTTCTTGCCAACTGTGAACACTCAGATTGTCTTACACTATGGTGAGGATTGTGGAAGAGAGGTGAAAAAGAGAGTGCAGGCAGGGTCGAGTGGGTAGAGAAGAGTGTCAGGAGTAATTTGTGACAGATGGGTATCAGCAAGAGTGAAAGGGAAGGTCTACAGGACGGTAGTGAGACCAGCTATGTTATATGGGTTGGAGATGGTGGCACTGACCAGAAAGCAGGAGACAGAGCTGGAGGTAGCAGAGTTAAAGATGCTAAGCTATGCACTGGGTGTGACGAGGATGGACAGGATTAGAAATGAGTACATTAGAGGGTCGGCTCAAGTTGGATGGTTGGGAGACAAAGTCAGAGAGGTGAGATTGCGTTGGTTTGGACATGTGCAGAGGAGAGATGCTGAGTATATTGGGAGAAGGATGTTAAGGATAGATCTGCCAGGTAAGAGGAAAAGAGGAAGGCCTACAAGGAGGTTTATGGATATGGTGAGAGAGGACATGCAGGTGATGGGTATAACAGAACAAGATACAGAAGACAGAAAGATATGGAAGAAGATGATCTGCAGTGACAACCCCTTATGGGAGCAGCCGAAAGAAGAAGAATGGTTTAATCAAGTACCCACAGTGACAGACTACTTATTTTGGGAAGCACTTAAACCATTTTGAAGGAAAAAAAATATCTCTCAGATAGGTTGGATTTAATATTATTCCTAATGCCTTAACAGAATTATTGGAATAATACCAGATGGGATAAAAGTGTGCCTTAAAAAATCCATTGTAATATCCTATACCACACTACAGGCACAAAGCCTTATTTTGCTCAACTGGAAGAATCCCAGTTATTAATTGGGAAAGTGAAATCTTATTATTATCTCAAATTGGATAAAAGGATTGGTTCAGAATTTTTTCAGAGTTTGACAGGAAATCATTAATGTAATAGTAAAGTAAACATACTAGGTCAGGGCTGTGCAGAAACTTTTTATTTCATTTTATGCTACATGAAAGACCATTTTAATCAGTGCTCTCCAAGTATTGTACACAATAAAGTACTTCATACTTCATGGATCATCTTCAGAATGAATTATTGTACATGCTGTTGTAAAGAGACAAAATGTTAAAGTGTTGGGGCACCACCCTGGTGATCACCTATAATTACAAGAGTTGTAATCACAAAAATACATGCAGCATGTTGCAGATTGATCATTTCAGACATGAGCTCAAAATAGAACTGAAGCCACATGGCTGGTTCCGGGTTATGTGGTGACATGGTAGGATCCGGGAAAATAGAAAACGGAAGTGGCATTCACGGCGGAGTATATCCTAACTACAGGGTCACGGGGGTCTGCTGGAACCAATCCCAGCCAACAAAGGGCACAAGGCAGGAAACAAACCCCAGGCAGGGTGCCAGCCCAACGCGGGGCACGCACACACCCAGCACACTCTAGGGACAATTTAGGATCGCCAATGCACCTAACCTGCATGTCTTTGGACTATGAGAGGAAACCCATGCAGACACAGGGAGAACATGCAAACGCAATGCAGGGAGGAGCCAGGAAGCGAACCCAGGTCTCCTTACTGCAAGGCAGCAGCGCTACCCACTGTGCTACTGTGCTGTCCATTTTGTTATTATGATTTGCTTAATATATAAATTAAAGAAAAAAATCCAAGAGTGTACAGTATTTTATTATTGAAATGAAAGAGAAACCACAATATGTATATTTACTTCAAAAGGAAAAATGCTAAAGATTATTCCCATGTTGAAAAAAAATAGAAGCAAATGTTACATACACAATGTTCTCATTGTATAGACCAGGGGTGGCCAACTCCAATCCTTGAGAGCCACAGTAGCTGCAGGCTTTTGTTCCAGTTGCTTTATTAGAAGCGAATCCTCAGAAATAACATTTAATATAACTTTTAATAACATTTAATTTCATGGCTTGTTAGTGTTTAACTCTACCATGTCAGTTCATTCTTAAATCATAGATTTGTTTTTCCTGGTGTGAACCTCGCCCCGGACACAGACAGGCAGACACGTTAATGTCACCCACAAACACAGGTTTATTCTTCATCTCTCTTACAATTCTGCTCACCACCCCCCTCAGTCCAGGCCACTCCAATGCCTTCTCTTTTTCTCTTTCTCTCTCTTTCTTTCTCTCTCTTTTCTTCTGACCGCCTCCTTCCTTCTCTAGACGTTGCCACTCTTCCACCCGACTCTTGTCAATGACTGGAGGCGGCCCCTTTTATAGTAACCCGGACGGGCTCCAGCTGCTTCCCGGCAATCTCCCGCGGACACACCCCCGTGTGGCGGAAGTGTCCCCTGTCGTCTTCCCCCCGGCACTTCCTGGTGTGGCCGAAGTGCCGGGCTCCTGGGATGATCAGGCACTGGGGCGCCGCCTGGCGGTGGCCACGGGTCCCTACAGGGCTGGGCTTCCAAGCCCTGTACCCGAGGCTCCCAGCATAACCAGGACAGACGCCCCCTCTCGGTCTGGAGGAGGCACAAGCCCTCCTCTGGTCCTCCTGGGCGTCCCGGCCGGGCTCCAGCCCCGGCCTGGGACCACAGTGGTTAACGATTCACGTATCATCTAAGTGATTTAAAGCCTAAAACAGCCGAGTAATTTTCAGTTCTTCACTTTCTCTTCAGTTTACTTGTGAGCACTGAATTAAACCAAATAGTGAATGATAAATACACATGGGAGGAAATGGAGACAAGCTAGATGCAGAACTGCATAAGGAGCAGTTAAAACAATGAATACAGCTGTTTAAGACTAAAATATGAAATTAAGGGTTCAAAATCTTAACAAGCGAGTCAACTAAAATGAAGCAGAAAAATGTCACTTAAGCAATAAGTGCTTCATCAGCAATGAATGATTTCTCATGAAGCAACTGGGATGGAACAAAAACCTAAAGCTACTGCAGCCCTCCAGGACCCATGTTGCTCAGCCCAGATTTAAAGGGTCTGAGTCTTAAATAGAAAATACATTAACTGAAGTTAATTAGTAGCAATAATTAGTCACTAAGTTAAAAAAATGGATAGAATGAAAACCTGTAGCCACTGTGGCTCTCCCCAGGAATAGATCTCACCAGCCTTTACTTACTTCATTGTTTATTTGCTGTTAGTGTTCAGGTGCTTTTCAGACTTACCATTTGGGATGTTACACCTTCGCAATATTTTCTGTTCACGTGTATTTATAGTTGAAGGTGTGAGACAAATGTGAGGCTTCTAATTTGTTGCATGATTCACAAAAAGTAAAATAAAAAAGAAGGATAATGTATTAAATGAGTGTTGGCTCACACAGACACAATTCACCCACAAAGTGCCATTTCTACTTCAGTTCATAATTTATTTATCAGTTATCTTATGAAGTTATGAGAAAAGGCAGAGTTATTTAACAAGTTGATCAAATCCTGAAACACAGTTTTCTCCAAATTCTACCACTGGTAAGTGAGAGGATGCTCCCATCAATTTTTGAAAATTCCCCTTATGGGCTCTAGATTTCCATATATATTTTAGATATGAAGACCACGCAAGTCTTTACTGTTCATCTGTAAACAGCGGATTAAAACTGAACATGCCTGTCTAACTAACTCTCTGCCTGATTAACATCTAAATGTGCACATTTTTCTTCCTCATAAATGCCTCTCAATGCAACTAAGTTTGTCTTCTCTAGCGTTTTGACTTCACTGGGGAATGAATCTTTATACAACATATTAAATTCCCTGAATCCTGTACAAGCCAATACTTGCCTTATTTGTAAACATGCTTGGAGTTTCTCTTTTACAGATGGAGATGTAGAAATAAGTTGCAGAAAAAATGAATTTAATTTGCTGTTAGTAGCAGCCTAAACCAAGTGTTAAACACAGACCTCCAAAAGTATGTGAATCAGGAAAAACAAAGTTTTGCAACACACTGACATGGTGTCAGTTATTTGTGTGTCAGCTATAAGCAAAGCATAGCTTATGCAACTCTCATCAATTGTAATGTTACGATATGCAACTCGAAATCACCATTTATATTTTCAACATCTTGAAGAAACACCCAATTCTGTTTTTCATAAGAAGTGCTTTGAATGTCTGGAGATCATTTTGTTATAGTTCTTTGTAAATGAAGAACTTAAAGATGAGTTTAGCTGCCATTGTTAGTCAGTGTCTGCTATCCTGCCCGCTTGACGTCAATTGTATTGTAGAATATTAAAGCACATCTAAAGAATGGGAAAGTGAAGTTGCAGATCACAGCCAGTAGGAGCTGCCTTACAGCATCTGAACAGAAGGTGCATGCTGAAAAATAAACAGACTGTCTTATTCCATCTGAATGACTTCATCAACTTTATTCACTGGGAGGAACATTAACCAGATATGCCCTGTTCACTGGAGCATAAGAGGAGGTCAGGCATCTTCTGACATACATACGTCAGGAACTCTGAGCAGCTGAAGACTGGAAGGCACAGTTCTTTATTTTGTTACTTTGACTTCTGGAAGAATGCCGAAGATTATCAGCTCTCCAAGGAATTCATGCCCATGACTCTAGTCGGGATCAAGTGGTTTTCAGATGTTGGGAGGATGCAAGGATTGTACACATCTGTTGGTATTTCACAAGTTAGCCATGCATTGTTGATGTAGCATCACATGTTTGAAGTTTCACAGGTGATATACTATTGTGACCCTGAGCAAGTCACTAAACATTACAGTGTTCCCAGTTTTTCGAATTCTGTGAACCATCATACTGCCCTTGTTATTCTCTTGAGCATGATATTCACTGGGAAGGTTTGACCAAACCATATATTTTGCTGTAATTTCTATTTCTATGCTGTCCTATTTCTACCTGACATTTCCATTTTTATTCCATGTATTCATTTTGGTTTTATGACAACTTACTCCAAATTCAGGGACAAAAAAAAACCTGAAACCTATTCCCATAGAGCACTGGGTACAGGCAAAACGTCATCCTGAACTGGAAACCTCAATAATCCTGGAGAAATTTAAAGTCACCATTTAACCGAACAAACATGCTTTTGGAATGTGGAAGGAAAACTGGAGTTCTTGGAAAAAATCCCACATGGACTTGTGGAGAACACACATATACCTCAGAACTATAATAGTTGCCATATACAGTAATTTATCCTTTTTTTGTTTTTTTAGTCTTCTTCTTTACAAGTGAGATGAGAAACTTGTCGCCCCTTTTGAGGATCGAGTAGGTGATACCATCATCTTTACGAAAACGACAACTTTCAATTAAATGGAAATCAGGAAGCACCTCAGTCATACAATGGGTTCTGCCAATCTGGTACAGACTACCAAGTCATGTGGTTGAAGTGGAAACCTTGATAGCTTTAAAAAAATATCTGGATAAGATATTGGGACAACTTAGCTATTAGTTAACAATATAATATTAATGGACTGAATGGTGTGTTGTTGTGGAAGTTTTTATGCAATTATTTGGGATTTTCTGAGGTATTTTTAAAGGCTTATATTATTCTTAGTAATAAGTGGTGAGGCACGGACAGAAAGTAAATACTTACATCCATAGATAGTGTACCCATGCATTGTCCCCCTAGGGGGGGCACACATCTCTACAAACCCTAACCTAACTTCACCTTAAGACTTTCTGCTTAGTCCTGAATAACAAAAACCTTTGGCTCTTGCTTTGTTATAGTCACATTTATCAGCCTCTTGTGTGCAGTGCCACTTGAGATCACCATCAGGATTAAACCACAGTTAACTGTGTCAATGGCTAAAATACTTTCTCCCTCCTCTTATCTATAGACCCTGGTAGTTTCTTAAAAAGAGTTCAAGGTGAGCACAGGCACTGGCGTAAACTCTAAAGTAAACAAATATAGAATAACAATTACTTAAAGCAGACACAAAGTAAAACTGAGTATGGCCTGTTGGAACTTTACAACCTTGGTGTCTAGCAGCACCCAATGTACCTAGAGAGTCAAGTGTCTCCTTCAATCCTGTGTTTGCACTAATGAGATGATCATCTTTGATTCAAAATGGGCTCTGGATAGAACTGACAGAAGGAGATAAACTTAAAGCTTCTGGTGAGACCTGTTTCTGTGCCATTCCTCGAACATGGGCCAATTCTCCTCTCATTTGCAGGCCTCATACCCTTAAACCAATCCTGACTAGGTATTACCTATGTATGTGGTGTTGGAAAGGTACTAAAATGTTGACTTTGTTATCTATACCAGCTTTCATAACTAAAAACAATGGAATCAAGGTGGTTCTGAAGCAAATAATGGATATCTCCAAACCTCATCATCTCACTCCAGTCTTCCTGGTGTGCCACACATTTGCTCGTCTCCCGGGTGTGCTGAACTATGCCATCACCTATTACAATATGAAAACAGATACACCAAAGAATTTTTCAAAGTCAAAAAGTCCATTCTCATTACAAATGATCTTCTCGTGTTCATCAAATGTTTTATATTCTTATACTAAAGGTTGCTCATGGGAATGTATTCTGACAAGTGTTTGCAACCGTATACCCCGTTTTGCTGTTCCCATGATGCATTAAGTTGTGTACAGATAAGCTTCCAGGATCTCAGATCTACAGTATACTGTTATTATTAATAATAAAAGCAGTACACAAGGCGCATGTTATATAGAGTATGTAGAGTAAAGAGTAAATTATTATTTTTTTGCTTCCTTACAACTAGATTTTTGAGGAGTAGCAGGGTGTGGCTGTCAGGGAGTGGAACATTAGATCTAAAGGGCACAGGCTCAAGCTCTGATTCCACGAATATGTATTTATACAATGGGTGGCATTCAAGTAAAGTGCATTAGCTTGGTTCAACCATTAAGCGTACTTTGTGGCAACACCACTCATTTATAGCCTTTATGATAGACATTTAGGCCACAAGCTGGCTCAGCGTCTGCCTGTGAGCAAACCATATGTCCTGCCTGCATGTTAACATGATGGTAACTGAATTATGCAGCTTACTTAAAGTATTTCAATGTGTTACTCCTCTTAAATTTATTGAAGTATATTATATACTTTCATTATTGAAGGATAGTACAGTTTATAGCAAAAAAATTGCATATAATAAAAGAAATGTGCCACTAGAAGGTTAGGTTTGAGACATAAATATCTTTCTGTAGCTTTATGACTATAAAACAGTAGGTCTGTCTGTGAAGCTCTATTGATTCTGTTTAAATTCAAATCCACCTTTTCTTGTTTGCATTTTCGATCTGCTCCTCCTGCATTTCTTTCTTTTAAAATTGACACTTTTCCCCTTTGCAGTTCCGATGCTGACTTTGCAGTGCTGTCGGTGCACATTCAGATTGCTGTTTTATTTTCTGACCAAATGCCAGGTCTTTTGTAAGCTCTTCCCAGTGTCTTTTCATTAACCTGTCATTTGCAGTATATTGGAATCCTCATGAAGGCTACCCAGACAGCATACTGGTGCTGTGGTTAGCACAGCTGCCTCACATCTCTTGGAGACAGGATGCATATTATGGGTTGGTCACTGCCTGTGTGTAGTGTACCTCTTCTAGCACTGTCTACATGAAATTTCCTCTGACATCAAAAAGATGTGCGTGTTACATTAATTGGTGATTGATGTACATGCGCTTTTAAAACACTGGCTTTTTTGTCTAGAGTTGATTTCTGCCTGAATTTGAAAAAGAAATAATGAATGGATTTGACTCTGGTATCTTACTTGCTTTGTAAGGCACCCTATGCTGGAGCTATATAAAATAAAGACTGATCTGTGGTTTGACTGACAAAAGAGCATTTTCCATTGCAGAGACAGTTCTCCTTTTGAGCAAACTGACTGGCCAAATGAGTTAGTGGTCATATGACCACCTCAGAGACAATGGCATTAGACTATCAAGAACAAGCCTGCTGATTCATTACCCACCTACTGACTTACTGTGTGACACTGGATATGACACTTAACCTGCTTCTGCCCATGTTTTCAAAATCAGTTCAAATAAAATTGATAAATACAAGTTTAGGTATTTTGTAATGTTAACATACTGTGTTACTTTTACAGTGGCGTGCAAAAGTATTCAATCCCCTTGAAAGTCATCATAATTTTCCACATGACAAAAGATTTGTACACATATTTATCCATCCAGTATTTTAATGTGAACATAAACCATTTTTCTGTAGATATTTAACTGAAGAAGAAAAACTCAAAATGTTCAAGCCTCACACGTTAATACTTTGTTGAGAACCCTTTTGCCGCAATAACAGTCTTAATTCATTTGGGGCAAGAATGTCCCAGTTTTGCACAATGATCAGGAATGATTCTTCACCAGTCTTCTTGGCAGAATTTGTTGGTGGGATAGCATTTTTCAAATAATGCCACAGATTCTCAATATAGGGTTAAGATCAGGTCTTTGACTTGGCCATTCCAAAAAATTCACCTATCTTTTTTGAGCCACTCCAGTATTGCTTTGGCCTTATGCTTCGGGTCATTGTTATGCTGAAAGATGAATCTTCTCCTGAGCCTTAGGTTCATAGCAGACCGGAACAACTTCTTCTGCGATATTGTGCGGTATTTGTGTCAATCCATTGTCTCATCAACTGTGACAAGATTTCCAGTCCCAGCACATGAAAAACATCTCCACAGCATGATATTGCCACCACTATATTTCACCGCAGGTATAGTGCTTCTTGAGGCAAGGGCGGTTTTAGTTTTATACCACATATACCTCTTAGAAGTCTGGCCAAAAAGTTCCATTTTGGTCTCATCTGACAAGAAAACCTTCTCCCAAATCTTAACTGGATCTTTCTTATGTTTTTTAATAAATGCCACATGTATTTTTATGTGGACCTTCTTGAAGAATGGCTTCTTTCTTGCTACATGGAAGCTCTTGAAACTCCAGTTTCAGCCAAAGAGCACTGCAGACTTCTGGGAGTGGAGGTTGGATTTTTTAGTAGTCAATGTCTTGCTGTGATGTTTAGGGTTGAGGAATCACCTGCTCTAGTAAGAGTCTGGGTGTTGTGATGAAACTTCCACTTTCTGGTGATGGATATAACTGTGTTTAGCGGGACATTCAAACTCTTCTGACTATTTTGTTTCTGCCATTTTTTGCCTTGTGCACTTCAATGACTTTGTTTCTCACATCATCAGAATGTTCCTTTGTCTTCATTTTTGCAGTGATTGTCCAACAAAGACTATGGACCTTACAAAGGGTGTGTTTTATATCCATAGAGATAGAAAGGACTCACAAGTAGTACCTAATTATGCTTAAATTATGACTGTCAAATGACCGTCACCTTTGTGTTGTTTGTGATTAATTTGTCATTTGTGTAAACTTGGAGCTTCCAAAGCACAGAGGTTTGAATGCGGATGCAAAAACTAACCTTTGAGATTTTCCTCTTCAGTTAAATAACTACAGAAAATGGTTTATTTTGACTTTAAAAATGAATTGCTACATAAGAGTTCACATTAAAAATGCTGAATAGATAAATATGTGTATACATCTTTTGTCATGCAGAAAAGTATGAGACTTTTGCACACTACTGTATATCCTTGTTTGTGTGTCTCAGTAGAGTAACAATAGCAGTACAGTACAAACAAAATATAAATACAACATCATAAATTTGTCATTATGAGAGGCTGCTGAGCAGCATTATAGCATATGGCTTATGAATCTAATGATGTAAATGCGAGTGGTCCTATAGTGTATGTCAAAATGGAGGAGAGGGGAAGGTGAATACGCAGAATGTGCTAATTTTCTCACCCTCATTAGTGCTTTGTGGTATATCCAGTATATACAGTTGTACACAGTTTCATCACACATCTTAAGAATTTCATATTAAGTTAATTGCCACCTATAATTTTACCAATGAAAGTGTACACCATGATGGAATAGTAGGTGCTGCAGTTTTGTGCTCTGGTTCTTACAGACCCTGAAATTCAACTTAGGAAATGGATGGGTGAATTGATTGATAGACAGCTGTAGTAAAATACTTTTACTTGTGTAACACTCACTATAGAAAGATGCTATATAAAATAGTATGTGGTTGATTCATTTTTTTTATTTTGTCTGAGCTTATTCTATTTGTAGATCTATGCAAGCTCTGTGAGCCTTTAAGAGGAAAGGGAATGGAATCACATTACATCTATACATCTAAGTGGGTTACACACATTGCAGTGCAAGCCACACACAGATATTTCAGAATTTAAGAGTGTCTTCCATTAGGACTCACACCATTTCTGAATTCTAATTGTGTTTTAAAAGATGAATGAAAACAGTAATCACATTTTATTCAATTAAAGTTACACTACTGCTATGCTGAGCAGACACCCCAGGGGTGACACCATGATGAGCAGTGGTACTGTTCCTCAGAATGATTTATTATACTCTAAGTATAAAAAATGGTACCAGAAAGGGTCCTTTGTGATCACATTATCTGCTGTCTTATGTGCGCCAGTCTGGAAATGCACTGCCTGGCACAGGGAGGCTGTTGTTGTGGTCGTATCGCTACCTTCCTCCAGGCTTTTCACCCGGAGACAAACAGCTGTTTGGCCCCCATGAGTGGTTCCTGGGCTGATGTTTCCTGTCAGCACTTCATTGCTGAGCTTCGCTATTGAACATGACAGAGCTGCAACAGTCGTGCAGCTATCCGTGTGATATTGATGTCAGGGAAGAAAGAAAAAGATTGCCTCTGTGGTATCCTGTCAGCAGCTTCCTTTCCTACTGGGAACATTTTGTGCAAATTCATTAGTGTGAAGTTGATTTCATAATGCAGCTGTGCTATCTTTTTGACACTTGACATTGTTATAGTCACACTGTGTCACCTGACGTAACACTCGATAATCACTGTTCCCCCCTAATAATGCAAGATCCCCTCTAGATCCTTTGTTGCAGTTGGATCAAGAAGAGGCCAGAAGACTGGGGTTGAGCAGCATCTTAAATTGTGTTGTTAGGCACATAAGGTGGGCTTAGAGTGTGTTAAAATGAAGCAAACAAAATATTAAATGTGTACATGTGCAGAGAGGAGAGGAGAGAAACACAGAGCAATTGGAAGGTTGCCGGGTCGAATCCCACAAATGCCAAAAGGGACTCTGCTCTGTTGGGGCCTTGAGCAAGGTCCTTAACCTGCAATTGCTGAGCGCTTTGAGTAGTGAGAAAAGCGCTATTTAAATGTAAAGAATTTTTAATTATTATTATTATTATTATTATTGCTAATCAAGAAGTGTAAGTTAGCTGTTTTCTACTAATTGTGTCTGTGTGATGACTACAAGTTTGTGTAACTGTGGTTGGTAACTTGATGTTGGAGAATGGAAATTACTGAGACACCAGCAACCCAGAGTTGTTCTGGATTTCTTTATTTTTTAACCTTTACCGTTCAATTCAAAATACTCAGCTATAAGTTTCCTGTAATATTATCACTTGGACATAAGGTATCTGTAACATATGACTAAATTATGAATAAATTCAACAATTTTAAAGTGTGGATTTGATGTATTAGTAGTTTAATAAAACACTACAATTCTGTATATAATGTTAATTTAGAAAAATAATTGACAAATGTTGAATGAGTCAGTGTTTAGTCAAACCGTACTAGCAGACTTCAAATAACAGTCCATTCACTGATTACTGCCTGTTGATCATGACGCTGGAAAGTGGGCACATATCAAATGTTGACCAGACATGTATGGAAGACTTTCATTATGCTCAACTTATGTGATAATAAACTTGATTTGGATTAAGAGGGTTTCAGTTTGAATGGGTATTTTGGACAGAATCTACCTTGGTGCCCTGTGAAGTATTCTGGTTTGCTTTGCTACCCAGTCTGTGATGGTGATTGCTGTTAAAAGTCCAACTGTCTATAAAATAAAGATTGATATTTCTTATTTTATGTCTTTATTTTGACATCAGTCAATTCAATCACCAATAGTTCTACTGAATTAATGAGAGCAGAATGACTGAGCACCCATTTGGAAAGTAATGGGACCTTTTCACAAACAAATGTGCTTTATAAAAACACATCTTTCTGTCTTTTATTTCAAAAGAGCTTATTCTATTTGTAGGACTGTGTACTCACTTCTAGAAGAGCTTGGAATGAAATAATTAAATAAATGTCATTCAACAGAGCGTGATACCACATTTGTCATTTAAGATGCCAGGTCATTGCAGGCCACATAATGCCCACATGTATCTACAATGGTGTTGACTACTGATTGTGAGAAGATTTACAATACAGATTACTGCTAATGTATAAATTTGGCACATTAATAACTAATTGTAGCAAGACATATTATTAAGAACTGGCAATGAACAGTTAATTTTATATTATTGCTCCTGTGCAGTTGTAAATTACGGAATGCTGGCTGTAGAAAAATGCAAAATACCAAGTCCAGGTAGTGCAAAGATACAAATGGCTGAGCGCTGACTGTTCACAAATTCAGACTACTAAGAATTATGTTATACAGATGTATATTACAGAATAGGCTATGGACTTTAAACTTCTGTGTGCTAGTTGGTTGCACAAATGCACAGGTAAGATTAGTCAGTGCAGTGTACAATTCAAAACTCTAAGAAGTAGCTGTTCAAAGATGCATCAAAAATGATTAGTTGTAGCTTTAGTAGTAGTAGTTGTAGTAGACTATGAATTTTTGGTATACTATTTGTTCATAGTTATACAACAACAACAGCAATATTTATCTATATAGCAGATTTTCATACAAATTATGTAGCTCAAAGTGCTTAACAGAATGAAGAAAGAGGGAATAAAAAGACAAAATATAAGAATATAATTAGGCAATACAAATTAACGTAGAATAAAAGTAAGATCTGATGGCCAGGGAGGACAGAAAAAAACAAAAAATTACTCCAGATGGCTGGAGAAAAAAAAAATAAAACTTGCAGGGGTTCCAGGCCACAAGACCGCCCAGCCCCCTCTAGGCATTCTACCTAACATAAATGATCTCAATCAGTCCTCATGGTTTTCAGGCTTCACATGGAAGAATTTGATGATGATGCGTCATATGGACCTCTGGCCTTCAATCCATCAATGTAGGGACTGCACAGTGCTTTGATCGGGTATTGGTGGCACAGATCACCACCACAGAAAAATAGAAAAAGAACAGCAGAGAAAGTAGGGGTTAGTATGGATTTTGGAGCCAAGAAAAAAAAAAGATTAAATGAATATACAGAATATCAGGGTTAAACTAAAATGAAGCTATATACATTTATACATTATACATTTCTAAATGTTAATTGTGTACAAATGCAGAGAGCCCTCAGTAAAGATTTGCTGGATACCAATTATTCATGATACTCAAAACTGCTTTTACACAATTCAGAGTTTCATGTTGCAGAGTACTGGTAGTGCAGTGCTGAGTTTGAGCAAATACTGTGTACCCCTAAAGATTACTAACTGCCACTTTTCTAGAGATGAACAGTCCTGAGTGCTGATTATGTAAGGTGCAGATTACTGTGAGCTCAATTTGTTTAAAAAATATTATAGCACAAATGGAGAGTACATATACATTTGCATTTATTTACTTACCAGACTTTTTCATCCAAATCAACTTACAAAAGAGATCAAACACAATCAAGCAACAGCAACTTGGGGGCTGTTTAGAAACACGTTTTAAAGAACATCACAAGTGAAGAGCTCTGAACCATACAAAGCAACACAAGACTAGCTAGTCTTTCCTTAGATATTAAGAACGTAACATCAAAACTATTATCAATTAGACAGATATTCACAGAACAAAAGAGTCTTCAAATGCTTCTTTAACACACTGAGGTAGTCTGTAGTTCAGACCAAGCTAGGCAGCGCGTTCCACCCTAAAAAGAGTCTGGATGGAGACTTGATACTCTGCAGATCTGATGTCACCAGATATTGTTTCACTTTACAGTTGCAATGTAATCAGTGAAGGATAGCTGGTTATCGATCATCACACCAACATTATTTACTGACAAAGTAGGAGTTAGTGATAATGATCTGAGCATTACAGAGACAGGGTGTTGAATAGTTGGACTGGTTGAGATATCAAGGCGCTGTGTCTTTGGCATGTTGAGTTGAAGATGGTGTTTCTTCATGTAAGTTGAGGTATCAGTGAGATGAGGAGACTGTGTTGTCCTTAGGAAGGGAAAGCCAGGTAAAGCTGACTATCATCGACATAGCACTGATGGGAGAATTAAACGTATTCCAGTGGTCCCCAAATTGTTGTGGATGTATACAGCTGATAATTACTTACTATCAGATGTTTCCAGATGCAGATCATAAATAATTGATTTTGTACAGATGTAGATTTTTTGAGGGTTGAAGTTGTTTGTGTACTCCTTGTGTTCAAATATGCAGTACTGAGATTAATTTTGACGACTGGAAGTGTCCATATTAGATTACCATGGAGTGCTGGGTAATTTGTGTGTATGTGTAAGTATTTTTTGTGTGGAGCAGTTTTCTTCAGCCTTTGAAACGCATACACTACACAAAACTCCACAGAGTACCATTTGTGTAAGACTGTCCAGTATCAGGATGCTGAATACTACATTTGTCAAGCTTTCCTGTCTTTAAACTGGAACTCAGTTGAATTGCCAGGTTGACTAGTAGAAGGAGAGCCTGCTTATTTGTGTGCCATTAGTGAGATTCCTGCCTCCGTGGCTCTTAAGTAGATTCAGAATCTCTAAGTGCAGTGAGTTAATGCACTGGCAGGACACCATGTTTGAAATGATTGGCAGCAGAATTAGACCGTCTGTAAAATATTAAAGTGCTCCCTCACTTTATTTGCCCCAAATCTTCTGCTCAGAGAGGCTTTGCCTCAGATTACGCATCCTATCCTGTGATTTATAGATTACTGAGGGGATTTTTTTCATATGTGAAAGACAGGGTCAGGACTAGGCTTTTGGACCTTGCCTTTGACAGATTCCTGAGCTGCAGCTGTAATGGAGTAGTGAGTATCTGGATGATTTGTCCTCTAGTTAGACTTCAGGACAGACTGTGCATTGTTTGGTCTAGCAGGCAATGGGCTTGTTGCCTGGAAAAAGGAGATGAGCAAACACAAAGGCACTTTGGGTCCAAGAGATGTTTTAGAAGTAGACATGCTTGGCCCTCTCCTGTCGGCCTGTGGAGTCAGCAGGTTTATTAGCCTGATATCCATCCAGTTTATTTTCAGTTCTATTCAGTTTATTTTTATATAGTACTCTTCACTGAGTACAGGCAGAGATTGCTTAGACATGTTTACAACTGCAGTGTAACAGTAAAATACTAAACCATAAAATGTTTATGTACATTAACACAAGAATTACTTTCAACACATAGTCTTGAAGATTAACATCAATAATTAATGACATTATTAAATCCTTTAACATTATAACTGAGAGGTGGATAGTTGGTGCCAGAGTGGAGGAAAGGACACAGCTAAGCCTTCTCTTATTTGTGGAGTTGAAGGTGACGCATTTCATTTTTTGTCTCTTCACTCTCCTTTACTATCACTTTGTTCTCATTACTATTCTGCGGCCATTTGCTGGGTTCTGTTAACCTCATTGTTTAGCTGCTATACTGAGCTTCATACTGTGACATGTTGGTTAATTAGCAAGCATTTTGTAAACCCTGTGGCTGACGTGCATCAAGTTATAGTGGAGTATCCATCTAAATCAACTGGGCATATGATATTAAAATTTGATTGGCCAACAACTTTATCCAAAATATCTTGCATTTATGTTAAGTTACCAGTGTTTCTACAGTTAGAGTCTGTGCAGAATAACCTACAGGTCAGCGATTAAGGTAGAAACAAGAACTGATCTGCCGGCCTTGTGATGTAGAAGCCAGTTCATTAGCCACCTTGCCATGCTGTCTTATATACAGCGTCTTTTTGGTTAAATTCATCCAGTAACTGTGCATCTGCTTTATCCGATTGAAACACCGGTGAAGCCTCTTGTGACAGTATAGGGTGCGAGGTGTAAGGCAAGCCTTATTAAAGCACCAGTCCATCACCAGGAACATTCCATCTCAGTAGAAATATTTTGAGTCATTAGTTAGCTGAACTCAAGTGTTTTTGGGATGTCAGAAGATAACTGGAGTACCTGGAGAAAAACGTGGACAGAATTTGAAAAATCTGCATAACGGTAGCAGGCACTACAGTATGTAGGAGGTAGCAACTCTTAAGCACTGCATCTTCATGCCACTTTGAAATAATTGGTACATCTTTCTTGTACAGCACACAGCACCATTAACAGATTCTATCATCACAATTCAAAACAATAGAATCACCAATTAAGACTCAAAAACAAATTGGACTGCAGTCATTTATTCCAATGCTAAGGCATATAGCATAAAAGTATTGTCACTTTATTGATTAATTTGATTAGTTAGCGTTGTTGCTCCACAGTTTCAGAGGTTGGGCCCAGTGTGGGCTTTATGGGGGTGTTCTAGCCATCCTAGAGTAATTATTATGTTGTATTACTGTTATTACTCTTCATTTTGGGTATCTTATACTATGACTACCATGGTAAAGCAATTATCAGTACTGTTACGTCATAGCTCCAGTTTCCAGGGTTCAAATCCCAGATATCCTCTTATCTGTATGGCATATGCATGTCCTACTGTGCTCATGTATTTTTTTTAAACCAGTACACAGGTTTCTTCACACATCTCAATAAGACACATCGCAGGTAGATTCACAACCCATGCTTGAGACCAGACAAAGGAGAAAATGCTAATTCCACATGGAAAAAGGGACATTAAACACATGAGGGTGGCTCTGTGAAGCAGCAGTGCTAAACACCACACCATCCAGCTGACCTGCTCCAATTGTTTAAAAAAATGTGGTAGTCATTGTACAGTGGGTTTGTACCTAGGGAAATGAAAATCTTTAAAAATAGAAACAGGATTGGGAAAAATTTTTAATGCAAAAATATGTTCAAATGTTTAAAGCCATCAGAATTGTTTTTTCTCCAGTCTGTCTAATCCATTAAGTAAAGTTTCATGACTCCAACCTCCTTCTGTTGGCACACATGTATGCCTCTGGGTATAACACAGACATTCTCTGAAGTACATTTCTTCATTGCCATCCTTGCTGTACAACTTCATCTTGAGTGGAACAGTCACAGAGGCAGTCAACAGGGCTACCAAACCAATAAATGGAATGCTTTTTTTTATTAACCTGTACTTTGTGCCACTGACCTCAGTGAATTTGATGTGTTTTTCTGATACCAGATGAATGAAAGGTAGACAGCTGAGTGACTGGACTGCAGTCTAAGAGAGTCACTTTTCCACACTGCTCACGTGTGCATGGACTGTCAGAAGGGGAGGAATCATGTGGAGGCATCAGCCATAAATGGAGCCCAAGCAGAGTATGGAGAGAGTGGATAGAGAATACCCACCTCTAGAACAAAAGCACTTATGAGGCACTTTTAGAAACTAAAAATCCTTTGACCATGGTGTGAAGTTCTCTGAGAATTTCAGTTCTGGAATGGATAAGCTCAAGGTGGCAGAGAGTAATAGTTAGCTATTACCCCAAAACCCATGTCAGTAGAAGCAGGTCTGGATCAGAGAGTGAAGCTACTGTATGTTTGGCCATTGAATTACCAGCAAAGTTTTTAAGGACCACCAACCACCAACATTGTCTGAATGCTAATTCATTCCTACTTACATATTTTGTGAAAATGAGAAGACAGACAGGTCATGAAGGTTTGGGGCACCAGTAGGTAATCCCCATATAACTGATGGTGAAAATAACAACATCTTTCCAAATGTGCATCTCATTTCTGACTGCCCAAAGATGGCTGTGAAGTCAGTTAAGAGGTAGGCAAGAAAGAAGGCAGGTGACCTGAAAGTTGTCATCCTTCTGTTGATCATTGGATCTGCATAGCTCCAACCCTTGACCCGGGGTGGAATTACCATTTGAAAAGTCCTAAAGTTGACTCCCAGTTGTCTGATGTGTGTGACAGTATATATATATATATATATATATATATATATATATATATATATATATATTTGCAGCTGGAGATCCACAAAGGAAGAAAATGAATCATGTATCATAAAGTAGTTTTTATTCCTGAGCTTTCAACCCCTGCCAGGGGTCTTCATCAGAGGATAATGCTTAGACTTACAAGAATCAAAGGTAATATATAGCAAAAAATTGCGGGGAGGTGGCTAAGTCAGTGTGATCAGGGGGTAGGTTGTAAAGTTTTATTTATTATGAACATGTTCTTCTTAAGTTTGCATATGCTGTGTCTGTTGATGGTGTTCTCATTTGTCCTATGTATACAGCTAAGCAAGAACTGCATGGAATGCTATACTGTAAACTGTATTTCATGTTACTGGGACAATGTACAAGTAAAATTTAAAGCCAGTACTAAAAGTGCCAGAGAGCTATCAAATCAAAACGCCATCAACAGACACTTGGACATAAATCCAGCCTATGCAAGCTTAAGAAGAACATGTTCATAATAAATAAAACTTTACAACCAATACCCCCTTTCTGATCACACTGACTATATATATATATAGTAGCAAAATGAAAAGTACAAGATAAAGAGTTGGTGCACCTGTTGGGCAAGTCCTGTATAATGAAATAAAAAAGTATGTCAATAGAGGATGTTGCTACTGGTGTGTTGACGCTGCACACTCAGACATGGGTTCGATGGGAGAGGATGTGACATCAGTAGTCTGGAGGTGAGTCTGTCCTGCAGGAGAAAGAAAGGTTGGTGTTACTGACAGTGTCCTCTCACGCTTGGGAGTGGTATTGCCATGATTATCGGAGCCTTGTAGTTGGCCCCTGATTGGATGTGTCTGACAACATATACAGTATTGTGAATAAAGCATAGCCAAAGAATAAAGGGCTGGATTTCTCACCCTGTATACTTGCAAAATAAAGTAGTTTTTACAGACAACAGTTCCAACTGAACTAAATACAAAAGAATAGTTGGCAGTTCTATATGTAGTAGATGGGAAGAGGCTGGTCCCACAGGAAGTGATGTCATCACGAACTGGGTTCTTCTGATAATCTGTAGAGGGAAAAGTGGTGAAAGCATTAGAGGACAGCACCAACCCCTGGCCCCTGGCCCAGCTTATACACACATTTATTTGAGCCCAATAACTGTCTCCCATGCGCATGTGTATGACAATATATTTATTCTTGTGTGTACACACACATATATATACATATTTACTCCTGTACCACACGCCCTCGTGTAAGACGCGTACCCTAATTTTTACAAAGAAAATTGGGAAAAAAGTTTTGCCTCGTGTACGACGTGTGTTGTGATTATATAGGAAGTGTTTAGAGAGAGAGAGAGTGATGTCGAGCGAGAGCGCAAGCGAGCGAGAGAGTCCAAGCAGAAGAAGCAAACATTACAGAATTACATTTCCTCATGTATGACGCACACCTGATTTTCTAATGCTAATATTTGGGAAAACGCGTAAATACGGTATATATATATATATATATATATATATATATATATATATATATATATATATATATATATATATATATACTAGCTGATTACCATGACTTCGCTCACTGAGTGCAAGGGAAAAAAATAAAATGTAGTATATAAATTATTAAACAGTAAAACATTAACATGTAAGAAGTTAAGATACATTGAGCAGTACTGGAGTGCTTTCGGGTAAAGTATGTTTTAAAGGCACTATAACACAACCGGTAAGTAGCACTAGCAGCAACTTAAATGTATTTGGATCATCTCTCGGTAGCAGATCCCTTGTGAAAGGTGCTACATGACCACTGTGGTATAGAAATTACATTTTCTATGCGATCCTGCAAAATTCTGCCTGACAACCTTGCACTACGTGCCTGTGATTTAAAAGAAGGATTATTTTGAGAAATGTGGATGCTGCCCTTCCGTGCTTAAAGGGCAGAAGATCTAAACAATTCCCAAGTCCAAAACTTAACATGAAGAGATCAGTACATCGTACCCCAACCCTAACCCTCCATTGTCTTTAAAGAATTCATCACAAAAGCAACCTTGAATGTTGCTGGGTTTTAGTGACCTGAACTCACCTTAAGGGACAGTAAGTAGTTGTGCAGCGCAATTTACAAAGAGAGTTTTGCTTCGATGGCACCAATCACACTCATTCGGAAAGATTTCCACTATCCCAGGAGACGAGGGGGACTCAAAGTGTCACAAACATTGCGAGAAGTAAGAGGACGCCTTCTGAAACTGCGAAGCTCTCGAACCGGCGGAGCAGCCCGACATTCCGCGCCTCCCAGGGTCCACTTTGTTCTTATGACCCCTCGCCGCTGAATGCGGTGTCACCTTCACAATGTTTACAGCTCAGTGCAGTTAAAAAGTAGAAAGACGCAAAGCTGTTTTCCTCATCTCTTCTACTATCAAGTACTGGTAATTAAAAAAAAGTTATAACGTGGACGAATAAATAAAACTTCTCTGTCAGAACACGCCTGGCGGCGGACGGCTCAGCACTGGAGTCCAGAGTGGAGGGCGATGCGGGGCGCACTTCTATGAGATAGATCAGCGTGTTTGTGTTTACTTCTTTTCAATATCAGTAAAATAACTCTCGCACAAATAACAATTCGTAAAGACGATATAAAAATGGCGTCCACAAACAAAATGATTAGTTCCTGTATTATAATATATTCTGTGGTCATATGTAATTTCCATTTTGCGTGGTCATACGTAATTTCCATTTCAAATGTGAAAAGAATTTTATATATATATAATACACATAGATATATATATATATATATATATATATATACTGTATATATATATATATATATTATATATATATATATATATATAGTAACAGTAGGGGGCACTAGCGCTCCCTTGAACCCTCAGGTACCACGACAAACACCAGGTATAAGTGCTACAATAATTATTATTTATTATAATAATAAAGTGCACCAAGCACCACCACTCTACTATTCTCAATAAACCAGCAATATAATTAATCAATCCTCTTCTCCCAGACACTTAGCTATCCTTCCTCCCAGCTCATCTCAGTGTCTGGGCTTTCCCAGAGTCCTTTTATACCCCCTGACCCAGAGGTGTTCCCGCCCAACAGTCCACAAGTCCTTATCACTTCCGGGTCAGGCTGAAAGTCTTTCTCTTCAACCTGGAAGTACGTCATTTCTCCTGTTCACGTGACCAGGACGTACTTCCAGGTTATAGGGCACATAAGAGTCCATGAGCCTCCCTACAGTGACTCCCTGTGGCCCCCAAGGTATCCAGCAGGGCTGGGTATAAAAACTACAGAGTCCATGATGCCCTGCTATATATATATACAGCATATACAAAATAAAAGTCAGTACATGCTTAAAGGTGTATTTTCAGAGAGACTTACCTTGTTACAGTAGAAATAATGGGACATTTTCACTTTTTATGAGCAACTTCTAAAGAAAGGCAACTTTTTTAGTCATGGAACACAGTAGCCCAACAGATGTGAGAATGCTTTCTGCTGAGCAAATGTCAGATGAAATTACAATGTGGAATTTTATTATCTGAGTTACTGATAAAATTTAATGACATATGTCAGCATATACCTTTTTGAATATTGGATCTGCATGCTGCCACAGAGCTGTACGAATAAACAGTTGCAAGTAAGACTTTAACTTCAAATTTCCTTATAAATAAGAGCAAAATACACATCTGACTGTCAAAGCGAACTTCATTTATATTTCTGGCAAAATGAACTTTTGCTTTAATCATAACACAATGCATGTCCTGGCAGCATTAGATGCAAGGCAGGCATGGCCACTTTAAACAGATTCAGTTTGAGCCCAGGGACTTGAGAAGCGCTCTCATTGTGTACATGGGGGAATGGCCCTGCTCACAAGGATACTTACCAGATAAAGTGCTAGGATATGAAGACTTAAAATTTTCTATTACTCTGGGTTATGAAAAGTCAGCAGGGCTACTAAACCTATAAGTGTTTCCCTTTTGATATAATTAATAAGAGAAACTTGGATATTGAGTTTTAATGGTCCGATGCAGTGTCACACATCCCACATGAAGGCAGAGACCCATGGTGGTTGTCCCGGTGATCCCTTACCAAGGTTCAGGGCTGAATTTAATTCATGAGGTTGTCTGTTTGACAATGAGTATGCCACTTAGCCAGTGCTCCACTTTTAGAAATACGCAGTAAATCATAGTGCCTACTTTAGATTAAAGTGTGCAATTATGACACTACTGGTAAAATTAATAACTGTAACCCTAATAAATGTGTCGGCAAAATCATCCTGTGTGGTGCCCAAGCCTCTCATAGTTAACAAACTAACATTTCTAAACTGTGTTTAAGTGTAATATTTAAATCCTCTTAGGAGATTTGTGTTCCTCAGAAAGGTCATACAAGAAGTGCCTATGCCACAAGAAGATTTAAGCTGCTTGGTACTATATAGGATCTGGAACATGGTGAGCCACCAGTGGGCATAGCTCTACAACTTGGCCTAGGCAATCAGAATGTTTAACCTCCAATGCAACCCAGGCAGTTTTTGCCGTGAAGATGTAACACCCCTCTGCTGTTTTATAGAAACAGTGATTTGAGAGGGCACACAATCAGGAATTGCTAGTTACTGGAGATTTACTAGAGGGTTGCTTCTGTCAGGCATACCCTAAGATGGGACCTGGTAGGTAAATAATTGAACAGGCAACTCAGAGGAATTTGAGTGCTGTAAAGAGGAAAGGTGATCAGAGTTGGCTCCTCTTGATGGTAGAGGTATCCTAAAAAATATAGGAGGAATGGAGCAGATGCCAATCCTTCACCCTAAAACTGTCTTGGCGTGATCAGAGCATAATGACACTTAAGATCACATGGAGGAAATCAAAAGGTTTCTTATGCATTTTTTAATTGTATAGGTCAGTAATTACTGGTGGCTGTTTGAGTTGAGACAAAGCAAAAACACAGTGACAAGTAGAAAGTGTTTTGGAGGTGATGCAGAAATCTGTGTCGACTGCTGTAGGCCATCATGTAACTATTAGTTTAATTAGGCAAAGAGAAGGTCTGGTTGTTAAATGTTATGAGCATTATTTTACAGATAGGCTTGTACTTTCCATGCCTTTGTGCCTGATAATGTCTGAATATGCTTTGGGTCCTGGTGATAACTGAAATTTCATTACACAGGTTCTAAAAATAAAGAACAATTAATAATGAATTAATAATAAAGAGTGGCATCTCTTTTTTATTAATTTAAATTAGTTGATAATGAATTTATTTATGCACAGTCAATCTCAGACTGTAACAATGAATTAGATTAATTGGGGGTTATTTTGATACTCAAACAACATGGCAGACAAATAAAAGGAAGGGAATATACTGCATTTGTGACATAGGGGTTTTTTATACTTGGGTCACCTTGCAAAAAAAAAAAAAAATTTGTAAAAGCACAAAAGCTCCAATATTACCATTGCATTTTAAAACATACTTTTTTGGGTTGTGGGGGCAGGCATCTATCCCATCAGGTTTGGAAACAAGGCAAGGAATAGTTGTAGAAAGGGGACTAGTACATTGCAGGGCTCACTGATGCACAACCCCTTAATCACACATAAGCTAATTTTGAATCAGGACCTAACCTTTACAACTTTGGAGATGTAGCAGAAAGTTCAGTGCACTGGGGTAAATGTTCACACAGACACAGGAAGAACATGTAGACTCCTCACTGACAATGGTTGGGCATAGGACACTGTATCCAGGAAGCAGCAGTGCTAACAACTGTGCCACTGTGCCACCCAACATCAATAGTATTAATTCTTATTCAATTGATTGTTATTATACCTTGCAATTTACCTTAGAATTATAAAATAAATCCAGTACCTAGTGCATTTTGATTACTGAACAAAGCAATAACAATGAAGAATGGCAAGAATTATGAATAAATAAGCAATAGGATCAAATTAATACATATTTATCAGATATACTGTAAGCATTCAGTGTCACATGTACAAGAAAAAATGAGTAACAATACTACAATGCAAATACCTGAGTTAAACTAACTTTAAAGCCATAGTGTAAGCTGATTGGTAGTTCAGGGGTTCACATAAAGGTGTCTTGAGTCACAGGTCAAGCTGATGATTATATGCGATTTAACAGTTTTAAGACATGCAATTAAAACAGTTTGTGAGTCTACTAGTAAGGCGTCAAAAGCTACTGTTTCACGTGTTAGTTGTCAGGGAGGCAGTTTGTTGCTGGGGTTGGTGTGTCTGTCAAGATGACACAACTTTCTTCAGGCATCTCTTGTCATTAATATCCTATATTGATGGGAGTATGGCTATTGTGATGGCATGGACAATTTTAAAATCTTTACTGCTAGGCCATTGTCGGGCAACCGGTGCGCCGTGGAATTTTCTAGGGGAGGCGCGAAAACGTTCGTAAAATATTTAAAATTGCTAGTGTTTTTGAACTTTTGGTTGATCAAAAAAAAAATGTTTAAAAAGAAATATTCTACGTTGGAAAAACAGATAACGGTTAATCAGATTGTTGAATAAACAAATGTATTTATTTTGAGTGCAAGTTAAAATTTTCGCTGTTCACCATTCATCATAATATCAATACCAGCGGTGTCGAAAGCACATCTCGTGAGACTTAAAAAGTCTCGTTGTTGGAAGATCTCGCTCACTGTACGGATAGAAGAAGGCGGAGCAAATATAGAACGAGAAAATACGAATGCTACATTTCGGCTCTTGCCGACGAGAGAGTGTCGTTGTAGCTGCAGCTCTCACCACTTAATCGTCTAAGTATTACTATGGAAAAATTAACCTTATTTTCGTTCTGACACCGCTGATCAACACAGTAAACTTTGTAAACTCAGTGACCTTTTCCAGTTCTTTGTGGTGAAAAACATTTTGTTGGTAGACGCAAGCATTCGATACTTCCTTGTAATTTAATTTGCTTGCTTTTTATTTACGGTAATTTTAATTAAACTTTACCTTAAAAAATTCATACATAGTTTATTCTTGTCACAACTTTATTTATGGGCAGTCCCTCAGGTGCGCCGCGAAAGAAAATTTTTGGACTTAGTGTGCCAAAACTCGAAAAAGGTTGCCTTTCACTGTGCTAGGCAATGATATTTCCAAAGCAGACTATGGAGCAGTTAGTTAGTACACTCTTTACTGTGGATCTGTAGAAGTTAGTGAGGATACAAGGAGACAGACCGACTGTGTTCAGTCTCCTCAAAGCGGTTGTCGGGAGCAGTTACTGTATGTGGACCACTAAGGACTTATTTTAATAGAGACTACTTTAATGTGAATAAACCCATAACACACACCAAGTCTCCAAAAATTCAAGGCCAACTCCTTTGTTTTGCTGATTAATGGATGGATTGTTGCTAATGCACTACTAATGAATGAGAAGTTTCATCTCCTATCTGTAGGGAGATCAGAGCCACTACCACAAACTTGATGTGTCATGTTTGGTAAACTTCAGTGTAGTCATTTTTTAATGTGTTTATTAAAATACAGCATCTCAGGGATATGGCACTGGTCCTTCTCAAAGTGTACTCAAATGCCACTCTCATTCATGTTGGGACAGTTTAGAGCTACCAATTAACCTAGTTAACCTTTAAGATGAGGTAGAAAAACAACAATTCTCAGGTAAAAACTCAACAGGCAACAACCAAGCCAGGATTTAAATTCAGTCTCCTGTAGCTGTGGGCCAATAGTAATAACCACTAGCCAGATAAAATTTAAGTGATATACAATAATGTTTTTTTAGATTGTGTACTTCTCCAAACTCAGATTGGCGTACAAATTCACAAATATGATATTATTATTAATTATAATATTATTAATTAATTAATAATAATAATTATTATTATTAATATTATGGTTTTGTGGTGTGAAATTTTGTATATATTTTGTATGTCTTAATTTGTAATTCAGATAAAGCAAATGTCTTATTAGTGTTTCAGGAGAACTGATGAGAACAGCAATGCTTTCATGTCTAACCAAACCCAACCATCTTCAGGACTGATTCAGGATGGGGAATTTTATTGAAGGATTGGGGGAATTGCCAAAAAACTTATTTAGCAAGCGATTCTATGCAGGACATACTGTCAATTAGCCCCTGCAAAGAAACCTAACTACCAAACTGGCAACAGACTTTGTAGCTACCTCAACAAATGGTCTTGGGCACAGGTGTGAAAGGCATTGTATGCCCCCATTGGTCTGAAATATTGCTGTTTGGGATTTGTTTTTGAATCAAAAGCCATTCTGTACCGCAGTGCCCTATTGGCTTAGGATTTGGACAGAGAATGTAAAAAAATTAGTTGCTTTACCACTCTCTCTCTCTCTCTCTCACACACACCATGGCCAGAAAGACAGCACACTTAGATGCACAACTTGGCAGCCATATTGAGCCACAAATGCAGCCTGTCCTGAAGAAAACTGACTAGAAATGGTGACTTAACTAGAGATTTTTAAGTAACTACAACTCTGTATGCTACCTGAAACTACACATCAATCTATCAGGTTGTATAGTTGCCTGGCTTCACATGTATTTTGCTTATTGCTATTATTTTATGAATGTTATCAATAATACATTATTTAAAGTTGTAACTTGACTTCTGCTTGTCATTTTACTCAATGTAATTGCTTGAGCGTATAGATGGAAGAAGGGAAGGTGGGGAGAATTTATAAAGTGCAATACTTTATAAACAGTGGTAAGTCTGTTGGGTGTGAGAGTTAAGGCATTCTGATAAAGTCTACACAATAAAGAATACAAAAGGGGAAAGTACAGTAATATAGAACTTTACCAAAATCAAAACACATGCTCAAGGAAGGTGAGATCTGAAAGTAAGCTTCCCACACTCTCTATAAGTTGGCAGAGCAAACAGCTTTGTCCAAAGAGTTCTTTGGATATGGGAAGACACCAGAATATCCAAGGAAAGGTCCAAAACTCCATAAAGTGACTATACTTTAATTAAGTGCAGATCACAAGAACAGTGAAATAATGACAATAACCACTAAGCCTTATATACAAATATTTCCTACAAAATTTTGAAATCTAGTACCTTCCATCTTAAGCAAGGTGAATAGTGACAAGCAGGCCAGCTTGGGCAGTCTGATGATTAAAGAAAATGTCCTTCCAAAGCTGGGATGTCTATTTGCCTGGCTCCATTTGCTTTTATGAGTTGTTCCCCTTCACTTGCATACCTCTCCTCCATTAATGCTTGTCTTTGTGTTACAAATATCCTCTGAAAATTGTGCCACTTTAAAGGGAAATAAACAGAGGGAAACTGAAAAAGGTTTGGGGTAGCCACCCCATATACATGAAAAGATGAGGTTGGAAAAAGGCAAAAAAGCAATATTATGTCTTTAAAGACTTGAGTCCAAAACAAACCTGAGATACAATGACAAAGATGGCTGATATACAGCTGCATGACAGGAAGAGGCGGGACTGAAAGTGGAAATGATGTCATAGGGAGGCAGGTTCTGAGAAACCGAACGCGGAAATGACATCTGTAGGAGGCAGGTTCTGTGGGAATGAAAATGACATGTTTATGAGGTGAGTTTGATGGTCTGCAGAGGGAAAGAGGAAAAAGTTTTAGAGTACAGCACTAACCCCTGGTCTGGTGGAGAAACACTTTTATTGTATGTAATATTTTAGGAGATTGCCTTAAATTGCATGCTTATCGTACAAATAATTTTCTTCATTGTTTCCCCCTTAATGATAAGGTATGCTGTAGAAAAGATTAACTGTGCCAACAGGTTGAAGTGAGTGAAGCTTCCTCAACTGGGCAGGTCTAACATCTTCCACAGACAGAGGAAACCTCTAGTGAAAACCAGGCTGCATTGCACAGACTCACTGTTTTTCTCTCTCTGAAAGCAATCAGAGTGGAAAATAAAATCCACTTAATTCTCCCTATAAAAAGCAGTTTCTGGTAGCACTCCAAGTGATGCTTGGCACTTGGCACCATTCATTTCAGTTGAACATTCCTTCATGCTAAGTAATGAAAGAGAAACTACAATAAAAAAAGGAACACAATGAACAGTGACAACCAGAGAGGTTGGAAGAAAAAAAAATGGAAAAGCAGTCCAGTGATTGGACTGCAATGGAAACAGCAGTTGTTAGCTATGTTGTATCAGTTTGAAATGGTTTGTTTTTTTTAATCAATTAATGGTTGGCATGGTGGCACAATTATTTGTACTACTTCATAGCTCTAGAGCCTTAGGTTCAAAACCCTGCATCTCGGTCTGTATAGAGTTTGCATGTTCTCCCAGTGCCTTTGTGGATTTTTCACTCTCTGTTCCAGTTTTCTTTGCATATCTCAAAGACATGTAGCATACCAGAACATATTATCAAACCTGCTTAATCAAGATTAGAGTTGTGACGGGGCTCAAGCCCATTCTGGAGGCACTGGGTGCAAGACAGGATCCACTCCCAATCAGGGTTAGGGTTAGGATTAGATTAGGGGAAAATACTGCTTTACGGCATGGTCTGGCACACCCCATTATAAACATCAAATTTTTCTTTTTTCTTTTTTTTTTTTAAAGCCTTAAAAAAGACACATTTTTTTAATTTAGCCCATCTGGATACAAAGTTCCTAATGAGTCTATCCGATATCTTTCTTTCTTAAGATGGACCGTTTTATTCCAGGTCACATAATTTTTTATCCCGAACATAACAGGCCAATGATTTTCCAAAATAAAATGCTTATATAAGATTGTCTGCCTTTTCTGACTCTTCATAAATCTCAGATGCTGGACAAACCTGAATTTGAAAGCATTTTCGGTCTGCCCGATGAAAATACGTCCACAAGCTCCGCACTGTATTCCATAAATGCAGTTAACCGATGTTAATTCAAATGACTGATAAATAGGTAGGTCCCTATTTGTTTGCTTATTCCTAAGAATTTTCTTACATACAAAGTGGAACCACCCCGGCACATCTATTCCTTTTTTTCTTAATAGTACATGATGCATGTACCAGCATATCCTTAAGATTTTTGTTTCTACGATATGCCACAATCAGTCTAAATCTTTCAAAAGTGCGAAACCAATCCTGTGCCAAACAGAAATTATTACGCAACATCCGTGCTGTGCATTGAGCCGGTGCATAATATGTGAAGATCGTAGGTAACACAGTTTTCTCCGCCAAACTATTCCACAAACTCATTTCCACAGACCTAACTGAGCGTTAGGCTTATAGTTAGGCATTAGGGTAGGGGATAATAGCCCAAAGGCAAGCCTGGGTACACTGATCCCCCATTTAACAATTTAATATAATCAAGTTAAAGGTAGCCTACAATTATTAAGTGGTTCACCGACAAAAGCATGATAGACATATGAGCGCCAACTAAACCGCGACAGATAACGCCGACAAACCCGCTGACTGGTTTTCGACAAATGCACGCCGACAAAATCGCCACGACAAAATCGTGAGAGAGGCCAAGAGAGTGGGACGCCTACGTGCGCATTATGTACACATTATGTGCTAGGTTATAACTGTTATTTATCGCATGCCGCGAACAAATAACTCAGTCGAGGGTTGGCATAACGCATCGTATACAAAGCAGAATTACCAGCAGTCAGGCAGCCAGCAAGTCTAAATACGCTCAATTATCAAGACGTCTTGCTGCAATTCTTCCTACATATGCAGGGCGTGATCTTAAGGACTATCTGCGTGCCGTGCTGATGGCATGCTGCGTCTCATAATATTGACTTCTAAAATAAACATTAATATATATGCTTTAAACTAGTAATTCATATTTAATGAAACTTTTGCGATTTTGTCAGTGTGATTTTGACGCCGCCTTTTAATCGGCGCTATTTTGTCAGGACTCATATGTCTATCGCTCAAATGTCGGGTCACATTATTAAGTCCTATCCTCCCATCTGTTGAATCTGGAACAACATCAAATAGTAAATGTGCAAAAAAAAAATAAACTTTTAATAATCGTCCAATTATAATGCCATTTTTTTTAAACATGTCATCCCTCCTTACTTCTCATTCAGACCCTGTGGGTGGACAGAATCTATTCATGGACACTCTCTCACTGGGGTTCTTTGGAAACACTTTATTAACCTAACCAGAATGTCTTTGGGGTATTTTCCTAGCACTGCGAATAGTGACACATTTTGAAAGCACAAAAATGGATTGCCTCAAATTTGTACAAATGTGCTTTAATACATCTTGTATCATTGAAAAGAATTTGATGAAATCACTTCTATATATCCCCTACCTTTTAGAATGAAGTATTCAGTGCATTGGTTTTAAAATATGTCAATGTATCTCTAGAGCATCTTCCCTTACAACAGTTTGTATAAGCAATGAATATCAAAAAAAGTGAGGTGTGGAGAGGGCCAGAGATGTGAATCTGAAGAGTGGGTTTAGAATGTTGTTAGTGGATTAGTTCCAGAATGAACAGAAAGGGATGTACACGGTACTTACTCATGTTTACTACCTGATAATGTTAACTCATCCCTAATGCTAGCTGTACTGGAATATAGCTGTTTCAGGCACTGAGAGTGTCACTAGAAGTGTGGTATAGAAAAAGGTATCACTAGTACATCAGGCAAGCCGATTTTTGTTTTGTATTAAATAAAATCCAGTTATGCATATCATTCTGTGCATCAGACATGTTGCATGTTGGTTGGACATGGAAGTAAGATTTAGTCTCTGCTCTGTACATGTGACAGTATGTCCCAGTATGTACTATGTCATAGCAAAGCTGGTCGGTTCTGTATGTGTGGTAAAGGTGCAAGCAGGGTGGCCATTTGGGTAAATTTATTGCATTCAAATTGCACTAATGGTCTGGAGTTGGTGTGGCACTGATTAGAGAAACCATTAAACTCCACCAGGTCATAATTCATGTCCCTCCTTATGTTGTTTTGTTTTTTTTGTTTTTTTTGCTTACATTGCATGGTTCTTCTGACCAATGTATTACCATTTCACAGGGCATGACTATGTCTCAAGTTAATGGATTGTACGCTCCCCCTCTTTAGCTCTATCAATGAAGGTCCCATTACAAAAGCGTTCACCTCATTACCCTGCTCAAGTCATTTCAAGTGGACAAAGTGTCCATGCAATATTCAGTACTAAAGATTTTTGCTTTTACTTCCCAGCATACATTGCCTCAGAGCCGGAGCACATTGTATCACCAAGAAAACTAGAAATCTGAATTTTTTGGATATGACCAAAATGTTTCCTGCCCTTAATTTTCAAAGATTTGTGTTTGAAATGCAGTATGTTCAAAGGAGAATATCTGGTAAAGAGCATTAGAGGTCCTGGGTGGTATGAGATTTTTAAAAGCAGGGAGGCAGCACAGACCCCATGAGTGTAGGTGAGTGACGGGAAGGCCATGTGGCTGTGGAGATCTTGTTGAGGGAATTTGTTAATAGCCCTTAACTTGCATGCAGGCACTTAATGCAGCTGCCCCTCATCCAGGCTCCGTGGGTTGTTTGGCATACCTACACTCTCTGGGGATAGGAGTCTGAGACAGAGAAAAGTATAGACAAGATCAAGAAGAAGAGATGTAAAGAAAAGATGGAGGTAATAGTCAAGTGAAAGACAAGGAGAGAATAAAAGAAAATGTCAGAGTTGTGGACGGGCTGGTGCAGAAAAAAGGAGGCAAGACAGTGAAGGAAGCCCAGCACTGAGCAATGGCACTTCAAGTGTGTGGTCGCTCCTGCTGAACGCTAGATAGGAGCAAGGGTGACCAATCACTGCAGTGTGGTTCCACAAACACCAGTAGATGACTGTGGAACAAGGGAGCAGAGCTCACAGGGTCCCCACAGACAGACAGAATTGGTGGTAGGGAAAGAGCAAAAAAATCGTTGTTCACACTTCCCAGCGTGTGTCTCCATTGGCTAAGAAGACTTGATAGTTGAGCAGAGGAGACGGGGATTGAGGAAGGATGCAATTGGAGCTTGTGACTTGAAATCAATGCACCTGTTTGTGCTTTATTCTTGATTTTAACCTATTTAATGGATTATTTAAAAATGGATTTTAACCTCCACAAGATTTATTTATTTGTTTCTTTATTGAATAACTGGCACCACACCTTACTTATTGATTTAGGCACTGATTAAATAAACGCACTAAGCACTAGTTAGAACAACTTTGCTTCTTTGTGTGTCCTCATTCAAGAAGATGCCAAGGCAACCCTGACATCATAGGGTGGCACAGTGGTGCAGTGATTAGCCCTTGTGGTGACTGCACATCCTGCGTGTGTCCCACATCACAGAGACATGTACATAAGGTGACCCTAAATTGGCACAGTATGAATAAGTGTGGGTGTGTGCATGAGTGTGTCTATGATGGGATGGATAGATGTGCCTTTCAGAGATGACACTTTTTTACACCAATCTTTCCAGGATAGGCAAATTCTTTTCATAGTCCTGTACTGGAAAAAGCTTATTCAGGACACAGAGTTTCGAGTTTATCCGGCAGTGCACCATTGCCCTAGGGTTACTTTCTGGCAGAACTATTTTTCCCACTGTCTTTTAGTTAAGTTATATGTTATTTATTGGTTTATACATTTTGTTTTTCACCATGTTGAATATTTTATGCTAATTTAGGTTATGTTTCATTTTTGAATTTTTATGTATGACATATCAAAAATTAATAATGTGATTTATTTGATTGTTATAAAGTACACTGTTACTCTTAGCTTAAAAATCCCATCATTGTTTGTGAAATAACATCCAGGTGCACAGCCCAAGGGACTCCTTAGTATGCGCTGCAAATTTCAGATCTGTAAGTTTCATGTTCTTGGATTTGAGATACACATACACTTCCATTTGTTACTGGCAGTGAATACGACGACAGTGTTTGTGTTTTCAGCATTAATATTATGATGTATTCATTACCAAACAAGAAGATCTAAAAATCTTTCACTTTCACAATAGGTGCTAATGGAAAAATGAAATATTGTGATTTATGCAATTACCATTTTTCTGCTTTCAGTCAAGTGTTAACATTTATATTTCATGCGAGCTAAGGTACCCATTCTTCACAAGGATTACAGGCTTTTGTGAAAACTATTTAAATACAGAATTACTAATAAATTTCAAAGAAATAGTGCCAACCATGTGATATTTGGACAATGGGCTAAAATTGACTAGAAGTCATGGTTTTACCTTTCCACTCAGGCGCTGATATTAAGATTGTGATTTTGTTTCTTACTCTTAGTTTTTTTTGTAATTTGCCCTGTTTTGATTCTTGCCACAACAAAGCATAAAGAAAGCAGCAGACCTATAAAAAGAAATACACAATAGCCATACCAGCACTTAACCCAGGCCAAACTACTCAGAATAGGCCTTGCCTCAGGCAGTTTACAAATAGCTGGCTTCCTGTCGCACACAGGCCCAAAAATGGGGCTTAGGCTTTTAAATATCAAAACTTCAAAATTTCCATAAAGGATGAAAGGGATATTATGAGGCCATGACTCCTTAAATGACAGTAAATCAAATTGAGTTTATATTTAACAAAAAGGGAAAAAAAAAGTTTTTGCCCTAAAATGAACAGTACCTTTAAACAAGAACTAGCAAGCAAATTCAGAAAATCCAAAATAATAACAAAAAAATCACAAAAAGCTGGAAACCAGAACTCAAACGCAATGCTGAAGCTTCATTACAATCTGATGTTTCTCTTTAAATACTAGCAGACATACTGTAGTAGCTCAGCTGCATAATCAGGTGGCTCACCTCCTTTGGCTGTACAAAACAGAGACGAAGTAAACTACATAAATTTTTAATTTCACACAAAAATCTATACTAATAAAAGGCAAAGCCCTCACTCACTCACTCACTCACTCACTCACTCACTCACTCACTGACTCATCAATAATTTTCCAACTTCCCGTGTAGGTAGAAGGCTGAAATTTGGCAGGCTCTTTCCTTACAGCTTACTTACAAAAGTTGGGCAGGCTTCATTTCGAAATTCTACGCGTAATGGTCATAACTGGAACGGATTTTTGTCCATATACTGTAATAGAATGCAGCTCGATAGCCGTGGGAGGCGGAGTTTCATATTAAAGCATTTAACCAATCACATTTCAGCCATCATTTGTTGCCAGGCAGAGAGGCTTTCACAATCTGATTTGGAGGCACTTTAACACAGAATAAATGTCGATTAACCTGTTGCTTCAACCAATCAGATTTTGAGTTGGTGTCAGTAGGGCCCTCTAGCAGGCGTACGGCAACGTCACCATATTCAGACCCATTGATTGGATAGAAGCCGATATAAGGAACTCTCCGAGGTCCCTTAACGTACCGCAAACGCTCCGAGCGAAAGATCGTCGCGTGCACTACGGCCATCTCCATGGCAGGATTCTGGACAATATTTTTTGCCAGACACAGACCAGATTTCAAGACCATGAAAACCTGATGTTTGTCACGCTCCTCGAGCCCCAGAAGTTTCGGGAATACAAGAAAAATTTCACACATGCAGCCTTCTCCACTTTAACACAAGAGCCACGGAGCGCTTTTTGATCTGTCTCGGCTAAAAACAGAACTGACTGTAATATATGCCATGGATGATTTTGCAGGAAAATCTCCCACTGATCTCCTTGACTTCCTTCATCAGAAAAATCTGAATGAGAGCATGGGGCAGCTGTTCACATTGGTATATTTGGCGGTGAGCATTCTTGTGTACACTGCTTCTGTTGAGCGGACATTTTCAGCCCTAAAGCGAATTGAAACTTATGCCAGAAATACCATAGGGCGGGTTCGCCTTTCAGCATTAGCTTCGATGGCTATAGAAAGTGAGGTGTTGATGGAACTGAAGCGCAGGGATAAGCCATACGATAGAGTAATTGAACTGTTTTTGAGGAAAGAGAGGACGATGAATTTTGTTTACAAATAATCCAAATTTTTGGTGAGTAAAATGTTGTAATATTGCAAGTTTATGAGTTATTATTGATGTTTTTTATGTGTGTCGCAGCTGTGGCTGCAGTAGAAAGAAACGTGTTCATCCCTGGTTTGTCTATTCAATAAAGGCATTTATTGTGGCTACATGAGTTATCTTTTATATATATATATATATATATATATATACACACTCCGATCTACATACTGTCAAATAAACGAACCACACGCTGTGGCGCAACATGAGAGGCTTCGCCCCTAGCGCTGACATTCGAGGTTTGATTCTCGAGAGGGGGTGCAGTGAGTGTGTACACCTGATGAGCCCAGAATTAGGGCGAAACACGTGCCGCGTACTGTTTGCATTATTTGACAGTAAAACTATTTCAATATATATATATATATCAGCGCTTCCCGATTCATTTTACCCTCGCACCCCCTTGGTTTGAGAAGAAGTATGAAAAAATATGAGGTTAACGCAGAAAAACAGATCACCAATTGAAGCTTTATGAATAATGGATACTTTATTCACCATCAATAATTGTTTTGGTAAAGCCATACTCAGTGTAATCCTCCTTCCATTTTAGAATTTTTCCGCGACTAGCCATGATTAAATGAACGGTAAAAAAGTAAGAGAGAAGTGAGGGTGACTTATTCAGGCAGGCAGGCGACCGCTCAGTTTTAGTCACCAGAAATATCTTTGGTAGGAATGGAAGTTGAATTTAGTCTTTAAATTTCTATGGTGAAGAAAAATGTATGCAATGATGACTAAATTTAAACTTACAGTCCTACTAAACATATTTCTGTCGACTAAATAAAAATTACTTATATTTAAAATTTAAATAGAACTTGAACAGAACTAAGTGCACGTAAGAGCAGGAGTCATCCATTTTAACAAGCGGCGTATTGCACTGATACGAAATAGCCTGCCTATTTTATTATTTAGGAATGGATAGATAAATTAAGATTTTGTACAAATGTTTTTAATTTTTCTTCCTTGATGGATTCTGGCACCCCCAGCAACAGCTGCTTGCACCCCAAAGGATATATATATATATATATATATATATATATAGATAGATAGATAGATAGATATAGATATATAGATTATATAGATAGATAGATAGATAGATAGATAGATAGATAGATAGATAGATAGATATAATATAGATATATATATATAATATATATATATAATATACTGTAGATAGATTTATATATATAATATAGATATAGATATATATGTGTGTGTGTATATATGTAGATATGTATGTATATATGTATGTGTGTGTGTGTGTGTGTGTATATATATTGTGGCAAATGCACCCCCAGACACAGACAGACCGACACCAGGATGTACAAAACACACTCCTTTATTTATTTTTTTCACTGCACCACAATGCCTTCTCTCACCAACTCTTTCCTTTCTTCTTCTCTCACCAACTCTTTCCTTTCTTCTTCTTTTCTTTCTCTTTTCTCTCTCGACCTCCTTCCTCCTCCTCACAAGCTTCGTCTCCTTCCTCCCAACTCAGGCTCAATGTCTGGAAGGAGGCGGCCCCTTATATCATGACCCGGATGAGCCTCAGGTGCTCCCCTTGACGTCACTTCCTGGTGTGGCGGAAGTCTCAGGAAAGCACCTGGAAGCACTCCGGGTCTTCTTGGAATTATCTCCGGCAGCACCTCCAGGTGTGGCGGAAGTGCTGCCATCCAGGATTCCCTCACTGTCCGGGCACCCCCTGGCAGTGGCCACATCCTGTCACGAGTGTCCCAGGTTACTCCTTGTGGCCTCCAAACAGGCCCGGGCGGCTGCCCTCTCGTGGCCGAGGAGTAACAGTGTCCACGTCGGGGACTATCCAGGCGTCCTGGCCGGGTAGTGGCCCCTGGCATCCTCGACAATATATATATATATATATATATTTATATATATATATATAGATATGTATGTTTATATATGTGTATATGTATATATATATACAGAGAGAGAGAGAGGTGTGTATATATATATATATATATATATATATATATATATATATATATATATATATATATATATATATATATATATATGACAGCAACACTCATAACAGTGACAAAACAATTACACTGATTACATTGACAATCATGTTACGTTATTTTCAAAGTGTTTCCTTTTCTTTTTCATTACTTCTTTAACACACTACTTTTCCACTGTGAAGCGTGGGTATTTTGCTAGTAGAAAATAATAAGCATCACAATACTGTATTATGTCAATGCAGTAATGATGAAACAGAATCAAAAACAAAATGAACAACAAAACATACAAAATGATATTAAATAAAAAACAACAAAAACATACTTGATATCCAGGGACAATAACCTGTCGGAATCATAAAGCCCAATTGCTGCTCCCTTCTTGTTGTTATTCTTTTTTTTTCATCTTTAGTGTTTTTGTAATTTTACCCCAGTTCCTTTTCCCATAATTACTTTATTAAAGCTCTTGATCAGAGATGAGAGCCCAACCTAAGGTACCTGCTGCCATAGACAGAGTGCTGTGGCATTAGCTCTTTGTAGTTGTGCTCATTATTGCGTTGACCTTCTGTAAGTCTATTTGTCATTTATCAATTCAAGTTTTGGTATTTCTGGCTTTTGGGAATAGGATTTGAATTTTTTAGTTAGTAGCCCTTTTTTGTTATTTGCAGTATTTCAGTTTTCTTTTGAATAGGGGTTGTATTTCATTTTTTTTATAGCACATTTAGTTCTTTTGGAATTTTGGTTTGAAATTTTTAATTTCATATAACATATACAGTATTTTGAGTTTTTGCAGTTGGGAAAAATATTTTGTGCAGTTTTGGCTCAATCTGTTGGGCCTAAAGAAAGGCCTGCTCTTAAAAGAACAGTTGTTAAAGATATTACCCCTAAAGGGGCAGTTGAAAAAACAACCAAGTGATGAGGGGAATGGCAACAAAGAGCTAGACAATGCAAGCAGAAATTGCCACCAAAAAATTAAAGTGATCAAAACAACAAAACCAAAACGTTACTCAAAAATGAGAAAAAAAAAACTAGAATCAAAGTATCAAAATAAGTGTGAAGCAACAATTACGAAATGTCTCAGTACTAGGATAACCAGAGTGCTGTGTTGCCATCTTTAATATGCCTGCAGCCATGACATCACCAGTCACATGATCAGGGTCTCATGATCCAAAATGACTAATCAAACCACAGCCAAGATGGCATCAAAACAAGTAAATATAACTGTAACAAAAATAACAAATCAATTCAAATATTTTAAGGGAATGTGTGACTACAGAAATCGCTATACTTCCCTTTTGGAGTATATCATAACAGATTTATTGTTCATATATTTAAAGCAACTGAAATATAGTTTTCGTTTCCAGTAATGTTTGTTCACAGATCATTTTCTAGAGGTTTACATTTTTAGGTATGATACAAATATACAGCTTACTGCTGCTATTTGCTCTTGAGAATGTCACATTGAGCTGGCCATAGGAGAAATAGACAGTGTGTATTCTCAAACTCTGTAACTGCACCTGCAACAGTCATGCCAAAGCAGATGGGTTCTAATTTAGTTTTTTTTCTGAACTTGAATACATTTTTCCTAAAAAAACTCTGAGTGTTTTGGGGCTTTAAGATCATACCATTATCACTATTTTCCTTCTACAATTAGTAATAAACACAGCTGAATTATGTTTTTTGTACTTACCAAAATGCCATTTTGTTTTTACTTGGGTACCACCATTTAGTGAATTCTATTGCTAAGATGTGGGTCCTTGTTGCTAGGCCATATTCCTGAAAGTCACATCACATGATAATACTAGCATATTATGATTTAAGCCAGCGTGGTGTTAGGTTCTATGTCCAAGATTACAGATTCTTGCCAAGAACTTTCCCAGTGTAATTTTTGACTTTGATCTATGTCCCTTGTTTTTACTCTGAAGTTGTCAAATATTGATGCTACATTTTTTTGTCTGCAGTTTTTGACGTATGTTTTTCTCCTAATCTTGAACATTCATTATTATATGTGTGATCCCTTCAACCTCAATATTGGGCATAACATGATGGAATGAACAGGAATGGGTCATTAGATGGTATTAGGAGAATCTTTGTATCATTACCAACTTCTGATCTACCAAGTTAAATGGTCACCTTGTTCACATTATGGTGTAGGATTTTAACTTGAAATCATGCTCACATTACAGGTTTTGAGAGCTTAAATTGCATAAAAGCAATGCCCCTCAGTTTTCAGACCAACAACTAATGCTTCTCCCAGTGTCTTTTATTTATTTCATATTACAGCCAAGTGATTTTATTTGAATTAAAATGTAGCTCTGAAAAAAAAAAAAAAACTACCTTCTTAAACACAAATGATAATGTGTAGTTGCACTGCTTTGGGATAAAGCAGACAGATAAAGTGTTTCCTTTGCTTTATACTTTGACAAATAAATAAGAACAAATGCTCAAATGCTTAATGTACAAATTAAGCAATAACTTAACAGTCTCTCCCAAAATATCAAACTTGTATGCATGTGAACAGATAGACGTGGTACAGTGTGATGTCACAAATGGCAGATGCAGACAGACAGAATGACACCCCTGTAATTTTATTTAAATTGATAAACATTCCCATGTTTGTGGCCGTAGGTTCTTGTTGCATGAAAGACATACAGTACTTTATTTTAAGTGTCCAGGGCCCTCATGCATAACACCGTGCAGAGAATTCACACTAAAATATGGCGTTTAGACAAAAACGGAAATGTTCGTATGCTCAAAAAAATCCAGATGCATAAATCTGTGCGTTTGCCAATTTCCACGTTCTTACGCTCCATAAATCCTGGTCAACGTGAAAAATAATGCATGTGCACGCACCTGCTGCCACTCCCCAAACTCCTCCCAGAATTATGCCTCTTTGAATATGCAAATTAATATAAATAGCCCTTAAGCTCAGCGTTCTGTGAAAAGGCAATGGCAAAAGCATGGGGGGAAATAGAAGAATTTCAGCGAATACCAAGTGGAGGCAAGGAAAAATGTACTATTTGTTGGTTTAAACAGTAGTATAAACAACAAAAGGAAGTTGATCGAGTGACATAGAGTGTCGGAGAAACTCAAAAGCTCAAGTTCACAAAGTCACATAGTGCCCAAAATAAAAGAGAAGTTATTAGATATCAAAGTCGCTGTGAAAAGGAGAGTTGTAGCCCACCATCTGAGTGTCGTATGAAAGCTTATTAGGGTACAGAGAAAAGAAAAAAAAAAAAAAATAGGGACACATTGGGAAAAAAGCTCAAAATGTCAACTTTAATCACGTAGTTTATTTTGTCATTAAAGTAGGACATTTATTTAATTTATTTAATTTACTGCTTTCTCAAATCCTATCATAACTAAAATAGCATGTTAAATGTGATGTATTCTGTGTGTTCTATGTGCTCTATGTGTGTGATTTACTACGTGCTTCTTAAACTGGCTTTCTCTTCCTCCGACAGGACACAGAATCCATTACATTCAAGATATTACAGCTCTCTGAATAATTTAAATACTGAGATGTATACTTGATATCATTTTCATGATGATAGGAATTAAAGCATGTTATTAAACATGGGAACACGGTGGTGCAGTGATAGTGACAAGCTGGTGCCTTGTCCACAGATTGTTCCTGCCTCACGCAAGATGCTTGCTGCGCGCGACCTTCAATGAAATAATTTATTGCAGCAGTACTGTCTCTTTCAATCGTACTAACCCTCAATTCCTGTCCTTCCTTTTCTTTCTCCAAATACCCAATCGCCTCACAATCAGCTCTGTAATAGATGTAAAGTTGTCTGTAAGCTGAGAACGCTGATTCTTCAAAACTTTTAAGGAACATTGAAATATCTTCATAGTACATGTTTAATTATTCTATCCATCTATCCTTCCAGTGTCACACCAGTCCCAGCAAGAATACAGCACAAGGCAGGAACAATATGTGAATGGGGCGCCAGCTCCTTTGTAGTGCTGCGACACCGTCTCCTCATATGTTTAAATTATTAACAATATAGATTATTTAAATGAAGTTAAAGTTTTATCTGTATAATATAATAAACATATTTTGCTGCATTTCATCTTAAAAATTATATCGTCATCATATGAAAATATGCACTAAAGTGGCTCAGGTTGTGCAATATTATAACTGTATCGCAAGTTTACAGTCAGGTAATTTTACTTATAAGTACAAGCAGTTCTACAAGGAGCACTTGATGGACTGATTGATTGCGTTTATAGTTCTTGAGATGAAACTGTTTCTGAACCGTGAGGTCCGTACAGGAAAGGCTCTGAAACGTTTATCGCATGAGAGCAGTTCAAATAGGCAGCATGGCTGAGGCAGCGTGTGCTTGATGCTGTATACCGATAATTCTCTTTTTTTTCACAGCTTCTGTAGGGCTGTGATTCCACACTCAGAAACAGTGATATAAATACTCCAAGTGGTGTAGTGAGAGTAATATGGAACAAGATAATCCGCTGTGGTAGCTGAAAGATGAGGAAGAAGATGCATTGAGAATAACAACGCTAAAGCAGCTATGGTATTTGGAATAGTTTGGCCATTCCATGGACCATTATATTGTTACAGGTTAATTACAATCAGATGCCTTAAACTAATAAACAATATGCAGTTAATTTCAATGTATTTGATAAAGCCGCGTCAAGGATGTGGATCTAAAAAAGAAAGGGACACAACACTGGAACAAAAGCGCTGCTTTGACGCCGGGTGATGCCAGTTTGCAAAACCAAGTGGAGAACTTGCATACGCCAGGGTTTGAGCTACTGTGAAAATGTGCATGGCTTTAAGCCAAGTTTAGGTTTTATATATCGCGATTTGAGCGTGAAAATGGGAGTACGCAACATTTTTGTGCGTACGCACCGTTTATACAGTACATGAGGCCCCAGGTGTTATTTTTTATCTTTAAGTTATAGCTCATCCAAGGTAGATGTTCTTGTACAGTTTGCTAAATGTAAACTTTTATTACTTTTAGAATGTTTGATCTTGTGTACACATTTAGGTAACTTGCTGACAATCATTCTTTCCTTTCCATTGAAATTAGAAGTTCTTTTTAAAATTTTCCTTAGTAATTTACAATACATTAATTGACCTCGGAGTAAATATCTGCAAGATTTCTATTCGAGGTCTGTGGTTCCCTTTACTTTAGCCATTTTCCCTATTAAACTTGCAATATTAACATGGAACATGGTGGCTAATTTAGAGCTAAGTTGCACTTAAATTTCACAACCACCCAGCACCAACACCCCCTCTCTCACCCCCACCGGCACTGTCATGCTTCTTTTCTTTGGTAGCCTTGGTAGCGCTGGCAGTTGAGCTGTCCGTTTGGCCTGTTGGTACCAGACACAGGGGGCATTAATTGTTCTTTCTCATTTCCATCTGAATAGCATAAAGTCCTGCAACTCTCCCGCTGATCTCGCTTCAAAACAAGCCTCTCTCTGTTCACAGTCCTGAGGGGGTGGTCATTTGGAGTTGGCTTGACGTGGGCTTCTTTGTCAATGGAAGCTTTTCTTTAGATGATAGTGGGTGATATTGGGGGGGGCAACCTTCTTCTGCTAATTTGTTAGAAAAAAAGATATGCCCTGCAGATGTTTACATATATAGTTATTTTTTTAGACATTGCTAATTTGTTTTATTACTTTAGAATAAGAATTGGTGTGTGAGGAGACAGAAAGCACTGGGTGGATTTAGAAGGTGGAGGTAATAAAACAAAAGACACAGCTCATTTTTAGTAGGTCTGTTTTTCTTTATATGGCTGTCAAAATTATTCTGTTGCATTTTCAGTCAATTTCAGTCAATCAAATTAAATACACAGCAGAAAACTAAGAAACTGGTCAACTGCTTGATGTCTTTACACCTTGTTCAAATTGTTGCTTTATCATAGTTATTGTTAAGTGAACAGAAAGAACAAAATAAAGAGTTGGGGCATCATACTGGAATCCCTAAATAACTGAGTCTGTGGAGAACAAAAGAAAGCAGGAAATAATTGCAAAGACTTCTTTACAGACATGAGCTCATAACAGAAGTGATCTAAGATGGCAGCTCTTGCTATTTTGAGGACTTCCAGTATAAAGAGATGAGCCCAGTTGGATGGACACCGGAAGTGACGTCAGTGGTGGTAAAGCCATCAATCTCCCGGTCCTCGGAGGAAAGAGTAGAAGAGACATTACTATACAGTGTCAACCACTTAAGCTCTCCCCAATGCGCATGCGTGTGACAATATATAAATACTTTCTGAAATCCACTTAATTTTTAAATAGCTGTTAGCTTTGCTGTATCATGGTGCTAGAGTTCTGGGGTCAAAGCCTGTGTTTCGCACTTTTCTGTGCACAGTTTGCACATTCTCTCCATATTGCATGGATTTTCTTCTGGGTAAGCAGACTTTCCTCTAACATCCCCAGCACATGCAGGTTAGATTAACTGGCCAATCTAATCTGGCCATAGTGTAAGTGAGATGGGGTTCAGGCATGCGTGTATCCTACAATGTTGAGGAGGTCCAGAGCCTACCTCAGCAGCTCTGGGTAGAAATGAACTCTAGACAGGTGCCAGCTTATCACAGTGTTTACCTACTCCGCAAATAATATGCACATCTGTGGAGGTGTGGGAAGAAAAAACAGAGTTCTCAATAAAGAATACACAGATAACAACCATCTCTGTGTTCTGAACCCAAGGTGCTGGATATATGTGAAATCAGTCTTTACCACTTGGCCAATGTGCTGCCCCTATTTTATTATTATATCAATACTTAAATGTAAAAGTTCAAAGACTCATTACATTTCAAAATGTAGCAGTATATAGTTTCAAAATCTAGTTATTACTTTTAGAAAGTATCAAAAAATCCACAAGTTTAATATTAAGTCTTTCTTGCTGAAGCTGATGTCATTGCCCAATTGGAATATCCTATGGAGGGGTGGCTCTGAAGAGTCTGAGGTGACAGGTAAGTGGCTGGTTGCTGGGAACAAACAGTAAGTGCCTTCAATGCCTTCTGTGGGCGACTTGCCCTAAAAGGTGATGGGCTGTGGAGCTTTTTTGCCATAAATCGAAAGAAAATTCCATATAATATTTTTTTCCATACTGCAAATCAAAACTAAATCCAGTTTTAGTTAAGATGGATGTAACACTCCATTACCTAGCAGAAGGTACTAAATATTAGGCATACATACAAGAATGGCGTGTTACATCCATTCATCAGTTATTACAGCTGTTTAATCCAAGCCTGGTTTTTGGGTTTATAGGTTTATTAGGTCAGTTGGGTTATATTTTATGCCAGCAGGAACCAACCCTGAAAGAGGCGCTGGCCCACCTCCGGTCTCATTTGTATGGCCCACAGTGTTTTTCTAGTTTTATGATATTTTTTAGTTTTAGCTTTTATTCAAATTTACTTTTTCACCATTTTCTAGATTTATTATTTATTTGTTTTTTCATTCGCTCTTTTATCTAGTTTTAGTTTTTCAGCAATTAACATCACCTTTTTGTCACAATTCATTTGTTTTTCTTTACTCACCAAAAATGTCCAAACAGATATCTCAAAATAGTTTTCTTTATAGTTGTCAGATTCTATAGTATTCATTTTGTAACTGTCAACTTAATGCATAGAATTTGACTATCTGTGACAGAGCTCCATTTTCTCATGATAATGTGACAGTTCCAGTATAATCACAAAACATAAGAATCAAATAACTGGTGTGCTTTGATGTTATTAACCTGCAATAAGTTTAGGTAAATGGTTATTTAATTTCAAAAACTCTTTTTAATGTTTATTTCTGAGGTTCTCTTTGCAAGTAGTAAGACTGCTGCACACACATACAGGATACTCTCATTTTAAATGTGTTTTTAATATGTCTTGGTGCTGACTATACAGTATGTCATCTACCTATTTTCAAATTTGGATAGCATACTTTTTTCATGGAATTTTTATTTATGTTTTTAAATACCGTTGAGGCCACTGCATGAATTGTGTTAATAATAGTAATAAAAGAAATGTAGATGAAACTTATTCCATGTATATCATGCATTTCCACAGTATATTGTTTATATCAGATACTGAACATCTGTTGCAGCAGCATCTCGGATCATTCACTTAGTATGAAACCTGGGGAGCTCCCTGGGAAGTTGAAATTTAACTACACACTTACGAATAAATGGATTGGAGAGTGTTTAATGAATCATTCCTAATATCCAGCTATAAAACAATATGTGCGATTATGCTTACTCAGTCCATGTACACATGGGCAAAACATACAGACTCCATACCGACACAAACCAGGCTAGCAAACAAACCTGTGTGACAACAACTTGCTCTCCAACACCGTGCCACTCAAGTTAAAACATCGTATGGTCCTAATAACCAGGATAAAACTACATGTATATGGGTAACGTTAGCTTGGTTGATACCACTCATTGCATGTTATGTGTCTGTTTAATCACAATGATACCCCCAGCAAGCAAGAAATAAGGCAGTTTATTTTTTTTCCACCATCAGTGTGAAATAACATCTATAGTTAGCTACTTAGCTTTGATCCACACGCTAAGAAATTCAGAGATCCGTTTTAATTCTATCGATTTACACTGATTTGATAGCTAGACATTACTTTGTAATATAATAATAATAATAATAATAATAATAATAATAATAATAATAATTGATGTTCATTGATTTGATATTAGATGTGTGTCTGTATTGTTCAAAAAACAGACTTCATAAAGGTGGCTTGAGGGCCCAACATCCTCTTGTGGGCCCTGTGCTCACTGCCCCGCACCATGGAGCTCGATTGGCATTTGCCATAGAATACCAGAATTGGTAGATCCACCACTGATGCCCTGTGCTTTTCACAGATGAGAGCAGGTTCACCCTGAGCACATGTGACAGACGTGAAAGGGTCTGGAGAAGCCATGGTAAACGTTATGCTGCCTGTAACATTATTCAGCATGACCGGTCTGTGATGGTCTGGGGAGGCATATATTGGAGGAATACATAGACCTCTACAGGCTAGGTGACAGCACCTTGACTGCCATTAGGTATGGGGATGAAATCCATTGACCAATTGTCAGACCCAATGCTGGTGCAGTGGGTCATGGGTTCCTCCTGGTGCACGACAATGCCTGGCCTCATGTGGTGAGAGTATGCAGGCAGTTCCTGGAGGATGAAGGAATTGATACTATTGACTTGCCCTTATGCTCACCTGACCTAAATCCAACAGAACACCTTTGGGACATTATGTTTATGTTCGACGCCACCAGGTTACACCTCAGACTGTCCTGGAGTTCAGTGATGCCCTGGAGCAGAACTGGGAGGAGATCCCACAGGACACCATCCTTCATCTCATTAGGAGCATGCCCTGACATTGTCAAACATGCATACAAGCACATAGGGGCCATATAAACTACTGAGTACGATTTGGAGGTGCTGCAATTAAATTTTGGCAAAATGGACTAGCCTGCCACATCATTTTTTCACTTTGATTTTTGGGGTGTCTTTGAATTCAGGGCTCTGTAGGCTGATAATTTTCATTTCCATCAAAAGATGTGGCATTCTAACACATTACCCAGTCCATATCAGAATAGATATCCAGCATGATTTTTTTCCCATTGAGATCTGATGTGTTTTCAAAGTGTTCCTTTAATTTTTTTGAGCAGTTTATATATATATATATATATATATATATATATATATATATATATATATATATATATATATATATATATATATATATGCATTTATCATATTTCTATAATCCTTGTGTTTATCAATAAATTGTATTATTCTGTTTCGTAAAATTAGTTAAATTATCTTAATATATGTCTCACAGCCAGCTAAATCAAGTTGGAACCTTACTCAATTATTTAATGTATTACAACCATGTCGAATGGAAAAGCAGATAATGAATTGTCCAAATTAAATCTCTCCCCAAATTTACTACATATGGGGACAATATAGGGTTGTAAGTTAATCTTGTGTATGTCTTTGGGATGTGAGTGGGAACAGATGTGAAATTTTTACCCTTGAAGCTAGACTCATAAAGCAGTACCACTAACCACTGTGTCACCATGCCACCTAAACCATGAAATATCACTCTTACAGACTATTCAGAAGATTAACTGGCACTTTGACCATTTTTGGTTTCTGTCCTACTGGACAAAAATAAAAATTATGAGTATGCTATAAATGTACAATAAAACCATCAGTGTTATAATTTTGCAAATTGATATGTGTCACTTGTTTAATATAGTGCCTTCCTTGGTGAAAACCATTCCAGCCTTTTCTACATTGTAATGTACAGTGGTGTGATGTATTTGATGCATCCCTGACCAGGATTAAGCAAGGCTTAATAATGAATGGGTTCATTTTACATAGAATATCTAAGGACTTGAGCAGGTTAAATAATGGATGGAGAGATTTTACTGAGAAGCATAACAATTCAGAGTGTCATTGGGTTTAGTGGTTTGCACATGAGCACCCAATAAAGCAAAAATGCAACTGAACCAAAATAACACATTGCATGTCTAAATAATAATTTCATATGAATTCTTAATGTGCCATTCACAATGTAAACATGTTACATGGTCTACTTAGAACACAGCTAAGGTTGGCTCCATATAGAAAAGGAAAAATCTGCTACCCATATGCCATATGCAACCATTAGATATGCAGTCTGCAAGCAGGGCTGTCTTGTTCCTGTCAGATGCAAGTGACTCACTGAGAAAAGCATGAATGCACTTTCATTATGACACAGGCTAAAGATTTCATAAATTGTGGATTAGTGAGACAATAATATTCAACATCAGGCTTACCACCGGCTCATTTCAGCAGACACTGAGGTAGCAGGACAATTCTTCTTAAGCCTTTGAAAGTGAACTGAGCATAAAGAGGTTTGGCACTTATTTTCAGCTACCTACACTCTCCATTGAAATTGAACTGTATGATAAGGATTATCTCAGGTTTGCTGCCAACCCGAGATCACTTGCAGGACCTCATTACTTGGCATGTACTTTGTGAAAGAAAGAGAATTCACAAATTATATGCTGCATTCTGGTACAGCAAAAAAGAAACAAGAGAAGGCTTTATTGTTCATTGTACTGCTTTCTAACTGCCTGTTGCTTTTAATAGTTTAAAGACAATAAAACTAAGGAGGTGCTAAACTGGCATTCTGCCCTTCAGGAATATGCATGCTTTTTAGTTGAGTAAGCACTGTACGCACAAATGATACAAACAATACTGTAGTTTTGTGGCCCTTTACTTTGGGGTAAGGAATAGGTTTTCCCTACTGTTCCAAAATGATTACACTATCTGCATGTTCTTGACTCTGCTCAGTAGGTGGGCTATGGGGAATGGATGACAAAGACTGGGAAAAGTTGCAAATGTTTCACTCCTTTAAACCCAGAGCATCTCCAGGTGGTGTGGCAGCCATAGGAACATCTCACAATGCTCCCTGTAGCTGACAATAAAATTCTTTTATCTCTTATTCTCTTATCTTTCCTATCTGAGCCACAGCCAGAAACTCTCTTGCTCTGCCTACTCAGCCAGCTCCTTAAGTGTCTTCATCTGTCTTGACCCTGTGATTCCTAGTGTCTTCAGAAACTGTTGGTGGATTTTTCCAATAAACCCTCTGTAGCTATCCTCTACCGGGTAGGGAGATGCCTTCCATCCTGCTTCCATGCATACAATGGACAACTTATTGTTCTTCATCTTCTTCCTCTCAAAGGCAGCCTCCATACCTTCTTCCCATGGGACAGTGAGCTCTACCATGACCACTGTCCTGGCAGAGGTGGACCACAGGACAATATCTGGTTGTTGGGAAAGTTTTGGTGATCTTACATGGGAATTTCAACTTTTGACCCAGGTACACCCTCATGTTCCACTATAACCCTGGTGCCAGAATAAATAACTCATTCAGACTGATGTTTTATGCACTGGCTCCTTGCCTGATGAAGAGTTTACATTGTTGGCATGTTGACAGGCTGGTCTTATTTACTTTGCATCTGTGATCAGCGAAAATCTTTGCCATTGTTCACAGAACTCAGTCATGATACCATCGATACTGGCTCTGGGTCAAAGTTGCCTTGTAGTCCGAAAGGTGCTTTATTGGATTGAGATCTGGAGACTGTGCATATTACTGGAATAAACTGAAGTCACTGTCATATTGGTAGATCCATTTTGAGTGTGGAACTTGACCCGGACACAGACAGGCGGACATCGTTTTTGCACCCAACACACATTTATTCACACCACACTATGTACAATATTTACAGTTCAGTGCACGTCCCAGTGCCTACAGCACCGATCCCCCAAAGTCCAGGCCTCACATTCTAAATGCCTTTCTAGCCGCCTCCAGTCCTCTCTCCAGCTCCGTCCTTCTTCCATCCTACTTCCGCCACTCAATGAAGGGAGGCGGCCCCTTATATAGGAACCCAGATGGGCTCCAGCTGCTTCCCGGCATTCCTCCGCAGACAGGCCCCAGTGTGGCGGAATTGCCGACTGCGCACCCGGAAGCCCTCCGGGTGTCCCCTGTCTTCTTCCCCCCAGCACTTCCTGGTGTGGTGGAAGTGCTGGGCTCCAGGTTTCTTCAGGCACCAGGGCACTGCCTGGCGGTGACCACGGGCCCCTACAGGGTTGGGCTTCCAAGCCCTCTACCCGTGGCCCCCGATACAACCAGGGCGGTCGTCCCCTCGCGGTCTGGAGGAGGTACAAGCCCTCCTCCGGTCCTCCTGGGCGTCCCGGCTGGGCTCCACCCCCAGCCGCCTGCAACATGAGATATTGAGTCCTTTGGCATGATGTGTCACCCTGTTATAAGAATCCATTTGAAAAAAGTGAAGACTTTGGCTATAAATGAATGCACATTGTAAGCCACAATGCTTTATTACACTGTGGCATTGAATTGACATTCACTTGATATGAAAATGCCTAATGTGTGCAAATCCGCAAACCATTATACTGCCACCACCAACCTTAAATATTGACGCAAGTTAGGATGGATCCATGCAGTCAAGTCAAATTTATTGCCATGTTTAATGTTGTATGTGTGCCCATAGGGCATTTCTGTAAGGTTCTGGTAAGGTTCTCCAATTCAAGCACATGAGAAGTTGTGTCCATTAACACTTCCTTATTTTCCACTCGCAGACTAGAGGACGAGTCCAGAAATGACTTCTAATGTTGCAGCTGAAGGTCCTGCCCCCCAGTACCTGTATAAGAAGTGATAGCACTGGAAGTTGATGTTCACTGATGAACCCATCTCCATGAAGGATGCAATTCCAACGGGAGATATTCCTAACTAAGGAAATTTGAACCTGAAAAGTCTAGATGCCCAGCAATTTTGTTGAACTTTGCTTTTTTCTCCTTATTTACACTTTCATTAAATGGGTGCCTTGATAGAAGACAATCCTTCACAATCTCCCTATTTCTTTTATTTTATTATTTATAGTGTATATAGCTAGTTGCAGCAGAACGTAAGATTCATTAGGCTAAGCATTGTATTTTCATATTCAGTCTTCTGGTCTTGGTAATCACATGCCCACTGCAGGCTCATATTCCATTTCTTACTTGATGTGATCTTTTACTACTGTAGTCCATTCACGACTAGATCCTTGTGCTATGCTTTCAGAGATGCTCTTCTGCACACCATAAACATGTGTTATTTGAGTATTGCGCCACCACCATCTACTCAAAGCACAGTAGTGTTCCAACAGTGATGGATTAAAAGTCTGCATGACCATCATCATCAAGTCCGTCCGTGAGAACCCTAAATACAAAGAGGACTATTCTATGTTAGGTAGTTAGGTAGAATGCCCAGAGAGGACTGGGTGGTCTTGTGGCCTGGAACCCCTACAGATTTTATTTTTTTCTCCAGCCGCCTGGAGTTTTTTTTTTTTGTTTGTTTTTTCTGTTCTCCCTGGCCATTGGACCTTACTCCTTTTCTATGGTAACTATCCATCCATCCATCCATTTTCTAACCCGCTGAATCCAAACACAGGGTCACGGGGGTCTGCTGGAGCCAATCCCAGCCAACACAGGGCACAAGGCAGGGACCAATCCTGGGCAGGGTGCCAACCCACCGCAGGACACACACAAACACACCCACACACCAAGCACACACTAGGGCTAATTTAGAGTCGCCAATCCACCTAACCTGCATGTCTTTGGACTGTGGGAGGAAACCGGTGCGCCCGGAGGAAACCCACGCAGACACGGGGAGAACATGCAAACTCCACGCAGGGAGGACCCGGGAAGCGAACCACTACCACTGCGCCACCGTGCTGCCCCTATGGTAACTAATGTTGTCTTATTTTAATTTCTTATTTTGTCTTTTATTTTTCTTCATTATGTAAAGCACTTTGAGCTACTTTTTTGTATGAAAATGTGCTATATAAATAAATGTTGTTGTTGTTATTTGTGGCCGTTCTGCTAGCTTACATGAACATGTCTGGCCATTCTCCTCTGACTTTTCTCACTAACAATGTGTTTTTGTCCACAGTTAGGATGTTTTTTGTTTATCTCAGCATTCTCTGTAAACTCCAGTTTCTAGGATAATGAAACCATGTTATTTGCTAAGTTTTACAGTATGGTGTAAGTTTCTTAGATCACACCTGGTGCCCATTCTTAGGTTTGGTCAAACAGTAACCGATCCTCTTGACAGTGTCTGCATGTTGTATGTATTGTGTTGCAGCCACATCATTAGCTGTTTGGAGGAGCAGGCCATTTGTATTAATAAGCAGGTATACACTGAGAGTACATAGATTAAGAAAAGATTAAGTGAACTAAAACAAAAAGAGGTAAGAAGGTTTTGTCTCAATAAAGCAAACATAAAAGCATGAAGCTGGAAATGACGATTAAGTGAGTCTGAGGGAAGGAGGGAATTGACAACATTGTGGTTTAATTGCCAGTTCCTTCACTGGAAAAGGGAAGCGTGCATAGTATCTTTACAATAATTTTGTGGAAAATGCAAGCAGAGCTCACTCTAGTAGACTGCCTCCCGATTCATTCATTCATTCATCTTCTGAGCTCCTCTTTAATAAAAATTAACCATACACTGTCCAAATAACAACGTCGCAGCAATAGTGAGACAAATTCTTGCAGTGATTAAGAAATGGCAGACCTTGTTTAGGTAAAGTGCAGAGTATTTCTTCCCCTTTAAGGCCCCAACTCTATGCATTTATGCATAGCATATTCATAGAATATTTGAAGTTTAATGATCAGGATCAAGATGGAAAATTATATGCAGAGACAACCCATAGAGTGCAGTACAGATGGAACAACTGGAAGAAGGTATCAGGAGTATTGAGTGATCAAAGAATTAAGGAGAAGGTTAAAGGTAAGGTTTTTAGGGTCATTTGTAAGACCAGCAATGATGTTCAGAGCTGACACATGGGCAAGTAAAGGGAGTGCAGGAGAAGAAGTTAGATGTAGCAGAAATGAGAATGTTAAAGTGGATGTGTGGAGTTACAAAAAGGACAGAATAAGAAATGAGACAATCAGAGGTAAAACAAAAGTGTGAGAGATATCTAAGAAAGTACAGGAAAGGATGCTAAAGTGATATGGACATGTGATAAGGAGGGACAATGAATATGTGGGCAATAGGATGATGAGAATGGAAGTACAGGGGAAGATAAACTGAGGAAGGGCAATGCAGAGGTGGATGGATAAAGTAAAAGAGAGTTTGGAAGAAAAGGGTCTGAGGAGAAGGTGCTGTATGGAGAAGGTTGATCAAGCATGTCGACCCCACACAGAAGTGAGAAATATGTGGAGTCGAAAAAGAAGACAATCTATTTATAGTCATATTCAATCCTATCATGGCAGTATCACTCTAAAGGCTGGATACACACTCTAAATGAGGTGCCACTCTATTGCAGGATGCACTAACTCATGCTACTGAGTCAATTTAAATACCTACTTGTCTGTTTGATGTAGGAAGAAACCAGAATACTAACAGATAAATGACGTTGAAAATCAAACAACATACACACCATCTGCTGGGATTTGAATTTCAGATTGTGGTGTCATGAGATGTTGTGTTAGGTACTCATTGACCAATCATTCTGCTCCTGATAGATTCACATCATTTATTGATTAGATTAATTTAATCCAATTATACGGTGAAGGGAGGGCAGAATATTTCCAGACTCCAAACCCAGAGTACCATTCAGTTTTTGAATACACTCATGCACAAACCCAATGTCACTCATATTGTGCCATGTTGAAAAAAAAAAACAATTAATCTAACCTGCGCAGTGTTCAGATGTGTCAAATATATTAGAGTACCTGGAGAAAGTACAGCCAGACGCAGGAAGAACATGAAAGCTGAACACAGTGGCATGGTTAAGATTAAAGCTCATTGATAAAACTTGTGTACACACCAAAAAAGACTTAAAATGTTTGTACGTAAATTCACACACAAACGTGGAAATTGGATGTGGAAACATGAGTATATTTATATCTACTCTGACCCATATGTACACAACATTCTGAACAAAATAAGAAATGATGAAGCAGGGAAATACAGCAAAACCAGCTAAATGATGACTATTATTATAATGTGTGTTGACATATTAAACTTAGTAGATTTTCAAAACAATGAATATGCTGTACAGACTGTATTTAAGTTCTCTTTAATAGGTTCAATGCTACATATTTGCACTGAAGAACATTTTTAGTCTTCATTGATTTAACAGAGAACTGGCTCACAGGTCAGGAATATCTCAGCCAAGCTTCAATCCATCATGCCTGCTGGGGTGGAATCCATTAACCAACTGGCGAGGCACTACATTCAGTTTTCATATGGTGTGGGTGTACAAACAGAAAACATAATTTTTTGCCAGCATAAAAGGGCAATTTGCAGCAGTGTTCAGTAATTGGAGCACTCTACTGCACTCAAATTGCAATAAGGGCACCTAGCGGGAGCAAAGCTTCTTTTGTTAACCATAAGGAGTTACATTCTATTAAAGCACAAGTTACAGAAGATGTGACTGGCAAACATTGTGTCTTGGTGGCCTGGGTCAACCCATGATTCATTTATTTTGAGGAAAGTAGCTTTGACAGGCAACATGGTGCTGTACGGTTTGCTATACATTTTCTTTGGCATGTTGGTAAGGTAAGGTATTCATTGTAACAGCAATCACATCATTACTTCTGTCAGGTGATAGTGGCTACCTGCTCAGATGATGATGCCAGAGCACAGAGGAGAAGCTCTATAATACCGTGCATGATCTTGTACTCTCAGTTGCAGATACTCTTAAAGTGGGGTCTCAATGCGTCAGGAAGGAGCTGCTCTACCAGCCAATGAAGTTCTGCAGTGTTGTGATTACATATGTAGGAGGTTGACTAACATGCTCTGTAAATGGATATTTCAGGCTGGCGTTGGAATAGCGTTCACATATGCAGATTTACAAAGTGATTGTGATTTATAAACGGTCAATTGCAAAGAAATGTTCGTATGCCAATTTTTATAACTCTGGCTATTTTTGCTTTGTTTTTTTTTCCACACTCAAATCCATGCAAAGTGTTAAGAATGAAGAGATGTGAAACAATAGCTTTAACCACTAACCAGTTTGGAATCAGTTAAATTCAGATTTGTTTGTACATGGCACACTGACAAGCTCAGAGTGTGGTGCATATTTATAAATACACTTGAACTAAAACTCTGTACTATGGAACACAAGGGGAGACGGTGTCTGTGACCAAGTACATATCATACAAATGAAACAGATACATTTACAAATGACAGTGTTGCTACCTCATCACCCAAAGCTGGAGTAAGCAGGTTCAATAAGACATGGATAAAGTGCCAGTCCTGAATTTTTTAACATGGCTTATAAATAGCTGGAAGTTTTCGGAGATTCTTGTGCACCACTAACAAAAGCGATACATCCATTACTGAGCACACTCAACCCCAGTTACAATTCAGAGGGCCAGAGGGTGTCAGGTGTCACTGTCCACCAGACAGGAATGGGCTCTGCCAACTGTGATCATTTAAAGTGTTGCTTACTCCAGTGACATTATTTTAATAGCTGCAAATATACAAGCTAAGTCTACAAGCCTTCTAAGAAGCAAGGAAGGGCACATTATGAGCCATCACCCCTGCTATGTGTAAATGTGTTGTTTTATAGCTTACATTTACAAAATTGTAAGTATTTCAAGTAACAGAAATGTCAACTTGCTCTCCGAAAATCCTAATAAAGTACCCTTACTGTTCATTTCTTTAAGCCCCTCCACGAGATGGAGAAGTGCACTCTGCTTGGCGTTGCTTTTGACTCAAACACTATCCCAATGCACATTGCAAATGCAGAGTTGAAGGTTAATTAGCTGCATACATATTTTTCACGAATGGAGTAGAGACTTGCTCAGAGTTACAAAGTCAGTTGCAGGCAGAGTCTGAAACACCAGCACGTTGCAGTTGCATTGCTAATTTACTGGTGTCAAGTGTGCAGACAGGATGCCACTATTTGCAAGTTTCTGTTTGTAGTTCAAGTCATTTACATTAGTAGGGGATAATTTGGGCTGTTAAAATGGCTCAATCTGAAACTTTTTTCTTTGTTGCATGAGATATGTCATTTCCAGGAAAGGTCAAAATGCATAAATAAGCAGTAATAAATTAAGGAAGCTAATTAGTGTTAGTTGTCCTCACAAGTAGGCCAGTACTGCTAATTAGCACCCTTCATATTTGCAAATATAAATGAAGGAGCCAGATAACAGATGTTATCTCTTAGTACTTTATGGCTGGAAGCATATCTATGATCTTGACAAAGTCTGAATGATGATGTCAAAATGGGGGAAACGCCATCCGAACACCCACCTACTGTGGGAATGGTGTAGGGAATGTGTCCTATTTTGTATTTTCTTTTTTGGTTTTGTAGCAAACTCATGTAAAATGTCTCCAGCCAGGCAGGAGATAGCAGGCTGCTCACAGAACTATCCTGAGATCGTCTAATGATGCAAATTTACATGTGAAATATTCATAGCATTTAAAATGTTATGCATATCTGATCATGGATGTGGGCGTCTTAATGGAAAACAGTGTACAAGTGGGGTGTTTGTGAATGAAATTTTCATACTAAACGAAACTTTAACATGATTTCATGGAAGTGTCAGTCTAGCATGCAATCTCTTCTTGGCCCTGGGCTGTTAGTTTTTTTCCTTGGGGACTCGGGCCTTTTTGAAATAACACAATAAGAGCAGCTTAAAAGATGCAGCTTTCTACACTCTGTGGGTAGAAATGGGCTGTAGTTTGGTGAGACAGTGATGGCTGTGACTTTTTTCCAATTCTTTCTGGTTACTAAGGAATGGAGCTTAAAATAAATGCAATTTTCATTATTGTCCATCAAAGATTAAAGCCATGCCTAACTACAGTATATTCAATTTTGGAAAGCCATGCTGTCTATAATATAAAAAGATAACCACTTTGTGAGTATTTTTTGTTATCTGTTATGTCACATCATGTGATAAAGGCAGCTAAATAATGTCTTCAGGCCTGGTGACCCCTTGTAGATTCCAGATTTATTGATTAATTTATTAAATACTTTTACACAACATTAAGAAGTCAGATTACTGTTGTTGTTTTAATAGAATGCAGGGTGTGCAGACCCCTCTTCACTTGGGTATGTGGACAGAAGTGCTGAAGGTTATTTTTTACTAGACATGTTACCTGTCATAGACAGCTAATAGAATAAGCATAAAAAATTTGATAGCTCTTGTCGTATGTGTACCGCATTCATCATACGCTTTTCCTCGGTATCCTCGTGTATCTTAGCCTCTCTTGCCTGGTGCTGCCACTCTCCATTCCCATAAACCCTGTTTTTCAGGCTCTATCATTTTGAAGTGCCTTCTTTGCCTGTTGTTTACTTTATGACTAGCTCCAGGGGCAGATAGGCCCCCGTTACCCTTTGTGAAAACATCATTTGTATTTTTGCAAATCCTTCCTATCTTTGAAGACAACACTCAATCATATACTATCCTCATGTGCCTCAACCTCTCTTGCCCAGCACCTTCTATCTCAATCACATTTGATTGAGCAACCAAAGTGAGATTGACAAATCAGACCAATGTCAAGCTGATTTATTAGATTGCCTAGACAGACCAGACACACAGACACAGATGTAGAGTTTTATTATATGCCAGTAACAGCACACTGCACGATAACGTGTAGTGAATACACTTGACTTGAGTATTCCTAGTTTTCCTGCTCTTTCTCTGCACGTTAAGCATTTGTTTGCTCAGAGGTTGATTCACTTACAGCTTCCTGAGCAGCTCTTCTTTATCCACCCTCGCCGCCCGCTTCTTCTCTTCTTTCGTTGTCATCTTTTTGCGTTAAAACTGATTAAGTCAGTGTTTGTGTTGCAATTGCTTAGTAAGATTTCCTTAATTTTTCACTTAAGCTGGCACTTAAGTCTTCAATCTGCCTCAAGAATGATTTAAGATATGAAGAGGTAGGGGAAGTGAAGACAAAGGAGGTAGGGATGAGAATGGTGCACATACACATGTGCCACACGGCCGCCTGCTGCCAAGAGTTGATTCTACAATAAAATAAAATAAAAAGAGTATTAAAAATCTTCACCCCAAAAAGGGGACAGTAGAGTTCACGTAGTATATGTGTACCAAATTTCAGGTCAATAGGTCAAACGGTTTGCGAGCTACAGGTGATTTAAAATCCTGGACAGATAAACGGACAGCCACGGTAGTGCATTATATATAAATATTAGAATGATGTGGTTGGCTGTATGTTGCCTTTAGCCTTACCCATGATCTCTGACAGTTTATACAAAAAGCATTGGCCACATTTGACGATTTCTTTGATTAAACCCCACAACATTTTTCCTACTGGATTTGTAAAAACAAGTCCATCTAAACCTTTATCACTGGTACTTGATAGACACGTCACTATGTGTTAGTCCATTTGCACCTCATTCTTATTATTTTGTTCATGGACATCTTCATGTGAGTTGACTTAATTACAACATCAGGATACATTGCAATTATTGTCATATAGCTATGCAAACAACTAAGATGAAGCCAAAAATCTTCAGGCCCTGTCCACATTAGCTTACTTCCATCCATCCATCCATTATCCAACCCACTATATCCTAACTTCAGGGTCATGGGGGTCTGCTGGAGCCAATCCCAGCTAACACAGGGATCAAGGCAGGAAACAAACTCCGGGCGGGGCGCCAGCCTACCACAGGGCACATACACACACACCAAGCACAATTTAAAATTGCCAATGCACCTTACTTGCATGTCTTTGGATTGTGGGAGGAAACCGTAGTACCTGGAGGAAACCCACGCAGACATGGGGAGCACATACAAACTCCATGCAGGGAAGCGAACCCAGGTCTCCTAACTGTGAGGCAGCAGTGCTACACACTGCACCACCGTGCCGCCCCTTAATTTACTTCCCCTTGGGATTAATAAAGTATCTATCTATCTATCTACTAAATTTATGTTTAAAAACACTGACATTAGTGCCCATTTTCGCTTTTCGTCTGTACTACTCTGAGAGGTATGAAAACAAAGACATTTAAAAACAATCTTCAGAGCTCTATATTTCTAAAATTACAGCCTGTGCATTGTGGTGTGGATGGGTGAAAGCAAAGATTTTCAAAAACACCGACTGTAGTCGCACTCTGATTTGTTTGCACTTATTACATAGCCCTTCCCTGATTGGGTCATGCTCATTATAGCATCTCAATCCATGATTGTTCACCCTTCATGGAAGAAAAACATACTTCAATATAGTGAACAGAGAACAGTTGCTTTCCATGGCGTTTGTTGCATTGGTTAACTGTGCTCATCTAAATTGCATATTGGACAGTTTGAATGCTGCATACATGTGCAATAAACAAATCATTTACAGGATGTGACAAATCCCATGGCCGGCTACAATGATTTTCTGCCAATACATGCATGCCCAGTGAAAGCGATCATCTGTGTCAAATGCATTTTCAGTCATTTTTGTGTGGATTGTAATACTTTTGTAAATGAATGAAAATGTGGTAGTATGGACATAGCCTAGGTGCTCACACTGAACTGATTAATCTATTGTGATTTTTTATGGTATCTTAGACGGGGCGTCCTAACTCAGTGCATTTCACAACTCATGCAAGAAAACAATTCTAAGTTATAAATTAAATAATGATATTATTTTATAAATGATAAATCAGAAGAAAAAACCTTAAACAGTCTACATAAAGAAAGATGAACTGATATGTGGGAGGAAATAAAGCAGAAACAGGATCAGTTCAGCAAGTACAAAAGAGTCAGATTGGATTTACAGGTAACGATTATAAAAATTCGATATTTAAATGATAATGGCTCAGGAAAAAATCAAAAGAGAGAGTGTGAGAAAAAGTTTAACAAAGAGTTGGAGCCACAAAGCTAAATGAATATTGGGCAAGACTTGCGTTATCAAATCTGTGAATTAGCATGAAGAATGCCACTAACCGATATGGGAACATTAATTCTTTCCATATGTTTGTAATCTTATATAATGGCTTATACAATGTTACGGCACTGGAGACTAAACCCTAAACCTTCCCATCTCCAGTTCACTATTGTGACCCTAAGCAAGTTACTTGGATTTCCAAAGCTGTAAATGTAAAGCGTGCAAACAATTGTGACCAGAGCTTGTAAACCATTTGGGTAAAGGCATCAGTGAAGTGCGTAGGTTTATACAGACATCATTTTCGCATGTGGAGAGAAGTGATATTAGTTAAGAGGACTGTAAACCTGGAATTATTACTTATTTCTGAAATTGTTTACAAAGAACAGAAACACGTAGTCTCATGAGATGGCGTGTTCCCTTAAAAGTAAGATGTATCTTCTAATTATTTCGAACAAAGACAAGCAGTTTTATGAGATGGTGTGTTTCCTTAATAGTAAGATGTGTCTTCTAATTATTTAAAAAGGCAGGAATGAGAAAGCAAGCAGCAAGGTTATGGACTTCTGGTGATTAAATCAGGTGGTTCAAAGTTTGTATTCCATTACTCTGAGCCTACACAATTACTGTAAAAATATTAACCTTGTGTTATATTGTGAGAGTGACATTTTTCATAAGGAGTCCTGCATTAAAGAATGGATGCTCATTCAGATAGTTATGCTCCCCCTTACTTATTCTCTTTTTAAAACTGATTACACGTCTAGGTAAGACAAATCATTTTCTGGCACATTGTACAAAGAGAATGTGGCCAGATCTCTGAGATGCTGCCTAAGCATGTATAGAACTCTGCTTTAGTACTAATTGATTTAGAGTGTGGCTCTAAATGTTTTGCAAGTCTTATTAATACAGACCTAAATAATTGCCTACATAAAACCCACTACGTGCTATGAGCCTACACAGCATGGTTAAGAGCCATATGTATTCATTTATTATCTAAATATATCCTTTATTGATTGCTTATCAGCCTGTGTGGATCCTTCTGTTTCTATGTTTTTAGTATTATCTAATGACAGATATTAGTTCAATATGTAGCCATTCAAGCATCACAGTTATTTCACGCTGCTAATTCAAATAGAAACACTTACCCCTTGGCTTTTCTTTATATTTTGAAGCATAAATGTCACATGGTTTAAGAAAACTAGCATAACGCTTTTTCCCAATAAATACAAATCAACATATCAGAATGACTACCACCCCGTGGCACTGACTTCTATGAATATGATTTGCTAGGAAAAGCTAGTCATCACTCACAAAGACATCTCTAGACCTTTCCCTTTTTGCACAATTCAGAGGTTGACTATTTCTGGCTTGAGACACCTAGAATAGTGAGGAACCTGTTTTAGGGAGATTTTTCTTTATTACAGAATTAACTCTTACCTCTTCTAATCTCAGCTTGAAAGCTTTCAGATCTGAGCCTGCATCATTGAATCTCCCCAACCAAAAAAGAGCACAGCAGCCCCTCCAGACACAAAGTTTACTTATTATGGGTTTAGGCAATGTAGTATGGCAAAGAGGTTAAGGTACTAAACTTCACCCACAAGACCGCTGGTTCAGTTCCTGCTTCTGACTCCTGGCTGCTCTGTAGCAAGTTATTGCACCTCTCCTTCTCTAACTGTAAAATGAGTATTATAAGGTATCTGTATCTTATAAAATTCTTATAGACCAAACATACCATATTAATAACTAGCCACAGTACCTGTCAATGACAGATAATAGAGTAATAAAAATGTTTACTATCTAAAGCTTGCTTCTTAGACTGTCATTATTTTCAAGATGCCTTTCTTGCCTCTTGTCCGCTTTTATAATTTCCATTTTTGAAGACTACTCTCTGAACACACATCCTATGCCATTTCTCTTCATCATATATCTCACACTCACCATTCCTCTTTCCTCACATCACCAAAGCCAAACTGGCCAATCACATTAGAGCCAAACTGACCAATGTGATTGCTCTGAGTGACAGGACACAAAGGCCTTACCTTTAATTATATGGTGGATCCATGACTGTGCAGCATCCATTTTCTTAACCCACTTCTATAGCTGTAAGATTGCCAATTCTTGACGATGAATTTATCAGACCTTCTTCTAATAAATCTTGGTGTCATTTTTGATTTCTCCCCGTCTTATTCCACCCACATAAACCACATTAAGAAACTTTCTTTCTTTCACCTCTGTAACATATGTTGTGTTCACTCATTTCTTTCCTTTTCTAATACTGAGAACCTTGTTGAAGCTTTCAATCCATCCTGCATCAATTATTGTAATTCTCTGCTGGCTGGTGCCACTTCTAATCTTATATCACAGCTCCAGTTACTTCAAAGCTCTGCTGCGACAGTCCTTAACACTCATCCTACTTCGCCTTCACTGGCTCCCTGTGTCTTACAAGATAGAATATAAAATTCTATTAATGGCATACAAAGCTTTAAATTGCCTCGCACCTGAATTACATCACTGACCTTCTCCATCTTTGTGCTCCTATTCAGCTACTATTGTCCTCTGAATCTGGCAATCTTGTTGTGCCCCACACTAACCTGCACTCTTTGGCCCTTCGGCTGTATAGCACCCAGACTTTGGAACGACCACCCTAAATTAATTAGATCAGCTGACTCCATTCATTTAAAAAAAAAAACAAACTTAAAACTCATCTGTTCAGGAAGACTTCTAACTTAATCTAACATTCTGCCCCTTCTTCCAGTTTACCTCTCTGTCCAGATGCACAGGATTATTTGTGTGTGTGTTATATTACAAACTACAGTAGCTGTTCCACTTACACTCACCCATATGGTGACTTTTTGCAGTTCTCAATCAACTTACTCTGTCCTGCAGAAATGGGAAGAATGTGCAAACTCACAGAACTAGTAACCTAAAGAGAATCTCATCCCAGGTATTTGATACTGTGAAGGTAACAATCACGTCATCTAATTTGGTGGTACATCCATAGCTACTGTGATGCTCAATATGATGGCATGAGGTGAAAACCTAATAATGTAAGCATTTCTTTGAGAGTCACCAGTCATCATGGAGGTAGAAACAGTGGAAACTATCAGCTGTTTATGCAACCAAGATTGTTCCTACAACACTGAGCCCAGCAAAACAGCAAAATCCAAAACAGCAGGTTCTCCAGCAGTTTTCATCTCCAAACAGTATGCTTCAGGAAGAGCAACAATAACTTGCTTTCTTTAACATGGAGGTCCATTAAACATGATACTTGCTGCACTCCATAGTCCACTTTATAGTACTTTGCTTTCCATGTTATATTGTGCTTCTGAACTCTTTGTTGGTGAAGATGATTGTAATTTTCCTTCACAATTATCCTTTAATGCTTTTATAGTTATTGAGAGAACAAATGCAAAAATGTATGTAATTTTTATACAGGATGTGACAACACTATTGAGGCTTTGCCTACCCCCATTTGCCTTTAAGCTAAAGTAGTCCTTGGAGAGAGAGGATAGGGAACAAGCAGCACAACCATGGAGGTTAATTTAAAACAAAGAAAGAAACCTTTTATAGCTGCTGTACACCTTATTCATCTCCATTTGTGCAGTATAAGGAACTGTGAACTCTAATGCTACAAGGCCAGGCATACTTTGTATTCTGAGACAAGGATTGCACTTTTCCTTTAATAGCTGGAGTGATTGTTTTTCTATACATTTTTTTATTCTAAAATATATTTTGCACATTTTCCTTTTTGTCTCCACTTGGTACCATTTCATTTAATCATAATAAAGAAGCTGTTTTAAGATCACACTTCAATAACCCCTCTAACAGACTTTCTCTTCATGCTACAGTACAGAGATTTAAAATCATGTTTGTTTGACTCCTTGTGATGAATTTCAACCATTCAGGCTGTCAGTCTCATGACCCGTTACTGTGGCTACAGATCAAGTAGTTTGCTGGTTATTATAGCAGAAAGCATGCTTCTTTGCTTGCATTCAATCAGTTGTGAGTGGCACTTTTGTTGTTTCACTGCTCTTCATGTGATGCTTGCTGATAATAGCACCCAAAAAAGTGCAGCACAACAGGATCAGTTCAGAGAGAGACACACTGGTTATTAGGAGATGGGGAAGCTTTACTCTGCTTTGCTGTCAATGCAGACTCCTCTGTAAACATCTAATGTATAATATAATATAATATATTAAAAAGAGTCCTTCCTGTCTCCACCCACCAATCTGACTCTTTGCACTACTTAGCTTGGCCAAAATCCCAGAAGGTAGACCACATGAGCAGCAGGACAACACAAAAATCTTCCTACAGATGTTATAAGATGAAAGTGCTGCTTGCTTCCTCATACCACCTTTGTGTTTCTATCTGTTTATTTTTCTAAGTAAAAGAAACAATTTACAACTGCCTATCGGAATAACTTCACATGGGGTCTGCAGAACAAATCTCCCTTTGTATATTAAACCCTGAAACCTACTCTAAAATTCTGTTGTGCCTTACTTTAAACAGTTTTGTGGGTTTCCACTCACGCATCAAGGCTGCTATTAAAACTTAAATCTGTCATTTAGTGTTTTCTGCGGTGGGCTGGCGCCCCACCCGGGGTTTGTCTCCTGCCTTGCGCCCTATGTTGGCTGGGATTGACTCCTGCAGACCCTCCTGACCCTGTAGTTAGGATATAGCAGGTTGGATAATGGATGGATAGATTTAGTGTTTGTCTCATATTTACAGTGAACCCACAGAGTTTATTCATGTCAGGTACACTAACAGTTTATTATGATTTAACATTAACGCTTTTCTTGTTTTACTGGATATCTCTTCTGATATGATCCAGCTACTCAAAAAAGGGTGCAGACGTTGAAAAAATAAGTGTCTGACTTTCCGTCACCTCAGGTTGGCATCCAAAGAGCAGGCCTCACCACCATAGTCAGCCTAGCCCAGAAATGAAGAGGCAGGCTAATGGCCTGCACAGGCCCAAAAGTGGAGGTCGGGCTCGTAAATAACACAATATCAACATCAGTAAAAACATCTGGCCAAGGGACAAAGTTATTTTGCCTTTTTAAAAATGTATTAAATGTATTCAAAAGGATTTAAAAAGTAAAGCCAGGCAGGAACAAAATAGAGCACAATAGTTTGGTGCTAAAAAGGAAAAAGCTCAACGTAAACAGATCCATTTAAACAAAGCAAAAACAAAACAAAACTTAAAAACAGTATCTTTAAATAAAAACAGGGGTAAAAGTTTAAAAAGTTTTGTCACAAACTGAAAAAACAAAATTAAATACATTACCGAAGCAGTAGTCTAAGTGTAATTTATCCTTATTGTTATGTGTCTAGCAGTATATGATCAGTATTTTCTGATTATGCTTCTTTTTAATGTCTTTACTATTTCATTTAAAATGCTTTTTATATGTTTTATAATAGTTATTTATTTTATGCTCATAATATTTCAGTTTTGCATTTTGCTGTGGAAGTATGTGTTCTGTTATATGCTGAAGGCAACAGGTTGCCATGAGACTTGGTTGAATTTAAGGTTGCCTCTGCTGGGCAGACCAGGTAGTTAGCTTCTACCATATTATGCCTGGAGGTATCTCTCCAGATCATGACACTTAGAGTACATACTGCTCAGGGGGTTCCTCTCCTGCATCATTGAAGTGGCCCTGCTCCACTAAGATCAACATATAGGAGACAGGGCAGAGTAAATACTTAATAAAAGACGACTGCTGAAATAACAAACAATACAATGTAAAATAGATAAAATGCATTGCATAACCAGAAACAGAATTAATAACACAATATCCAACATATCTTAAAGACAACAAAAAATAGAAAATAAAAAACACACTTGAGCCAGGGAAGAGATGCTAGCTGAAATATATCATCTTCCTAGTGGTCGCCCTGGATTAAAAAAAATATTGTACTTTATTGCATAAAGATTCTGCAATCGCTAGCCTTGGTCTGCGTTGAATCCCTTGGCCAAATTAGGCTGCACCTAGCTTGATAATTATGTTATGGTGTCCATTTATGACTCATTTGCATTTTATTACTTGTAATTCATCATTTTATTTTAATTGCATTTGCAGCAGTTTGTTAAGTGAATATGAACGTTGTGAGTAAACAAATTGATTAATAAAATAGAATTTCAAAGATACGAAGGAATGGGTCCTCATGGCAAATATCTGTACCTGAAATGATACCAAAGAGGCTAAAAATATAAAAAAAAAAAAAAACTTTATTAGCAAAATTCTACAAAGGAGGGAGAATGCAAAGTACAAAGCAAGCAGAACAGATATAAAACCAAAATACTGTACCTCTCTGGGCACTCCCATCCCCTGTCTGCCTGTCGGAGTTGCTTTCCCACTGATATCAAAAGTAAAGTAAAGTGCCCCTTTCCTCTTGTTCCCTTGTTTTGTTGAGTCTGGCCATTACCTTCCTTCCTTCATCTTTACTCCAACTCTCTTTCCTAATCTAGAGCAGAGTCTAAATCCTCCTAGTGGGCCCTGGTTTACCTTGCAAGTCTTCAGTTGCCCTTTAAAGGATTGGTCTCTCCTCTCAGAAAGCAACTTAGTTCCCTTGTTTACATTTGAAACAAAATATTTGTGAACCCTTTTTGAATTACCATGATTTATTATTCATAAATATGTGGTGTTATCTTCAACTAGGTCACAATAATAGACAAACAAAATCTGCTTGAATTAGTAAAATACTTGTAACTGTACCTCTTCTTGTGAATACTGAACATTATCATCGGGTACAAGAAAGGAATGATGCTACATTAAATAAACATAATCTGAAGGTCAGATAAACTTCAAAGATCATGACAAATATGCCCTGCTGTCCTGCCTTCGCACCTCCTAGATTTAGAGCAAATTGCCTTACCCGAGTTTTCAGGCTGCTTGGTTGTGCTACTTCTGCTGGGGAGCCAAAGGCGAGCGTCTTGCTGTTCCACTCCAGAACCTCAGTGTAAATATTGATTGTGGCCTCCATGAGTTAATTAAAATGCAGTGAAGCAAGTATGACAGCTTTGCTTCATTTCAGCCCTGGAAACTCAAGGTAGGTGGAGGCTCCGGCAGCTTGCCACCATCAAACAGTATCGAATGTTACATCATGAAAATCCACAAGTCAGCAAACTGTCATCACTGCTACATTTTAGAAACTCATCAGTTAGGCTGTGGCAGTTATGCTACGTTGTTTCCGTGGAAACTGGCATTCGTTATAAGCTGCCTGCCACTTAAGAATGTTGTTTTCGCTCAGATAACTTTGTTTACTGTTCTCGGTTACATGCAATATGGGAAGATTTGACTGATTCCTACATTTCTGTATTATAGTGCCTTTCCATTTAGCAACAGCAATACAAGTGATTTTAGGTTAGCAACCATTTCCTCTGAAAAGAATAACTTCTACAGACCAGAAGAAAGTCCCTCACCCCATTATGGTGATTGGACACTCACTGCTATGCCAGCACGAGAAACTAGTGACCTGTCTGCATGATGAGATGTGTTGGTGACACCATCAGGAGGTGCTTAACTTGTGGCCTGTGTGTTGATCCCAATGCCCCAGGGCAGAGACAGGGACAGGGACACTGAACTGTAAAAATGGCACTGTTCTTCAGATTAGATGTAAAACCGAGGAGGTAACTCTCTGTGGTCATACAAGATCTCTTTGAAAAAATGTCCTGGCTCAATTTGCTCATCGAAGCTTCATCCATTCTGGCCCCCTAATCATCTCCTGTCTCTAACTGGCTGTCTATCTCACTCACTCGTTTGCCACCTAATAGCTAATGTGTGGTGAGCATACTGGCGCAAAAGTGTCTGCCCATGCTTCATCCAGGTGAATGCTACACATAAGTGAGGGCTGTCTATATAAAGCTCTTTGAGTATCTAGAAAAGCATTGAATAAATATCATTTATCACTACTATTATCATTATTTTTTTAGAATGTATTGTGCCATATGTGATTATTTCATACTTCTTCACGACTGCAGTGGCCCTTTTTCCCCTTTATTTCTTTCTGAGTGAATTGCTTCACCTGTATGATATAAGATGCTTTTCCTCCACATTCCCTTCTTTGTAAGACTCACCTGCTTCCTCAAAAAGCCTTGCATTCATAAATCTTTGCATATTCTACTATATGACACCCCTTCTGTTTTCTATTAAAGTCTACTCCATCAGCGTCTCTGTCCGATGGAGTCCTTTCCATCCAGAGTAGGCTTCATTTCTAGACCCTTACCTAACAATTCTAGTCTGCTGCCTGGAAAGCCCCTGCTTTCGCGCTACTTTTATCAAGCCTATGCTTTATCTTTCCATTACTTTCATTCTTTGGCTTCATCATTTCTGAAATGCTATGGGATGGAAAGCTTACTTTGATAAATGACTGTTGATGAGAACTACAGAAAAAAGATTGGCAGAGTGATTGATTGATTAAGTGGTATATTGGTTAGCATCCTTGGCATTAATCTAATGCTTGCTCTTTGTCTTTAAAGAGTTTGTATGCTCTCCCTATGTGTCTGTCTATTTTTCTGTCGGTGTTCTAGTTTTTTTTTGTTTTTTTTTTTCCCAATCATGTGACTACGTCTTTAATTGCTGATTCTAAAAGTGGCCACATATGCATAAATATACCCATCAGTGGACTGGTGCACCCATTCCTGCTCTGCACCCAGTGATGCTTGTATAACCTCTGGCGCTTCACAAACTTGAACTGGATTAAACCGTTTTGAAATTTTTCTGCAATGAATGATATATTTCTTCTATACCAAGCAGATTGAATTTACCATCTCATTTTCACAATCGTTCCGAGACTTGTTATTTTTTCAAAGGTTGTTTTCCTAATGAAACTTGTTTGGTTACTGGAGGACCCTGCAAAATGCACAGGTCATATCCCATGTTATGCGGGCTGCTGTGCTGTTTGTGAAGACAGAGGGAATTTGAATTGCTGTGGATATTGATATGCTTATTTCAAACCAATTGGCACCCAGCAGGCAGGAGAGCCAGGCACTGCTTGCTGTCGCGTGACTGAGTCTGTATGCAATGCAAAGCACAGTGATATTGCCTCTGTAGGTATTAATTCATCTCTGTCAGGAACTAAAGCTTGAGAAAATCACAGATTTGCAGCTAGGGCTGTGGGAAAGATTACAGAACCATGTGTCTGATGTTTCTGAATCCTGACTGTGGGTTTCACACCATGCTGATGAGACGTTTAACAGGTCTGAAAATAATTCTGTGCTTCTGCTGCATTGTAAAACTTCACACTTGAGTAGTTTGCTCTGTACCCATACACTGTGCAGAAGGGACTGTTCAATCCTAAGCCCAGTCACTTCCGGTCTAGACGTTGTGTGGATGTATTTCTTGTGTCTGGTTGTTTTTATTTTGGAGGGACTCCTGTTTTCGCCTGAAATTACACCCCCAAAGCCAGACCTAAATTCAATTAGCTGCTGATTTTAACATTGATCCAGGGGGTGGCTTCTGTGAGAGACTGGCATCACATCCAGAGTTGGTCCTCACTTGATTGGTCATGGGAAGAATATAGAAGAAGGGAAAATCTCTGCAGGTGACTCTATAAACTTTAAATATTTTGAAAAGCATCTGGATGAAGTTTTGGAACAGCTTGCCTATTACCTAACCGAATGGACTGAATCACTGCATTTTATTTGTCAAACTGCTTAGGTTCTCATGGATTTAGCTGATGAGGTATGCAAAGAAAATGAATGAATGAACTCCACCAGGGATCTCAAACTCAAATCCTGGAGTCGTACAATGGCTGCAGGTTTTTATTTTAACCACTTCCTCAGTTAGGAGCCCTTTACTCATATTTTCTTTGCCCTAATTTGCATTGATTTGCTTTATAAGATTAAGAACTCTAAAGTTCATTTCACAGTACATACAGTGGATATGTCAGACTTGTCAACCACAGCTGAATGATCTAATTTCTAGATGATGTCAGTTTAAATGACTGAAAAATGCTGGGCACATCACAATTAAGTCTATGTCACATTAGACGACTTTTCCAGCTATTTTCGGTCACAATCAGATGCAGTTGGTGACATGTTCCCATGAAGCCAATCTTCTAATGTGACATACATAATGACTGAGACCAACTAGTCTGCTACTGGCTATGATAAAATCAAACAGGTTTGATTTTCTCTGTAGTCAGTGGAACAGGCTCTTTGATTGAGAGAAATGAAAATCAATGAACGGTCAGCCAGAAGTACAATGCATAGAATGTTTCAACAACGAATAAGAAACATAAATGTTTTCAGCTTCACAAATAGAAGAGAAGCTATCAACCCTCAACACAGTGCCTGTATGGCGCTGCCTCACAGGGACTGTAGAGCTCGCAAACAGAAGAGAAGCTTGTCTCTTTCATGTCTCGCATGTTACATTTCCACAACAGAATAGAAAAATGCAGAGATTGCTTCTGAAATCACTGCAGCTGATAACACTTCGTATATCACTGGCTTCATCAGGCAGCATGCTATTGGCTGTCAGAAAAAGGGGTGAACACAACTGTGCTGGAAGATCCATGCTCAGCTGGTAAACGCGACATGGGCTATGATTTTCAGCTGTGCAATTTTACATGGTGCAGTGACGAGATCAATGACTGCAAATCTGACATACTTATAATGTGACAGTGGCTTTAGCAATTGTGAGCTTACCTTTCAGGACAGTCGTGCCTGCCTCTTTTTGTTACAGTCAATGATGTTCTGCCTGACAGAGCTGGCACTGTATGAAGGGTTAACAGATTCAGCCCTTAACATCTTTTTGAAAGGTCCAAAAATCCCACATTCCTTATTCCTCATTACTGCATTATATGTACTTTAGTTCTAGATGAGCATTCATTGGTTTCAGTTCTTATGGACACACACCTAATCCCTGCAACTAAAGACAAAAACAAAATCAAACCTGTTTGATTTTATTGTAGCAAGTCATGAACTACTTGGCATGAATCGCTGGGCATGTCAAATTATGTGACTGGGTTCACGGGTGCTCGTCACAGACAGCCTCCACCTCACTAAGATTGCAAATGAAGGCTATGACTGAAAAGTGCAGGAAAAGGCATCTAATGTGACATGGCCTTCAGTTGCTTGTCTTTTTTTCCTTGGTGAGTTAACCTTGAAGTCTCCTGCAAGTTTATCATTTTGAATTGTCAGTTTTTTAATTGGAAGAAAATTCCTGCTGTTAATGAAACCTGTTAGTTAATTCAATTGTTTATTAAATTAATACTTTTTATATACTTCTTTTCTCATACCTTTAGCTTTTTCTTTTCACATTTAATGGATGAAAATGTGCATACAGTATGTGACCTGGTCATCTGTTTGCTTGCTTTGCATCTCATTATTTTTTCATTGCTGATCAAGGAAAAATGAAGCAATGAAAGGGTTCTGAATCTAAAAAAGCAAGTCAATTAAAATTAAGGAAAAAGAAGTCTGATCAGTTAAAAGCAGTAATTGACCACTAATTAAAAAAGTAACTATAATGAAAACCTACAGCTACTATGGCCCTCCACATTATGAGTTTTGGTACCCCTGAACCACACGGTGTGAAATCCTGTAATGTCTTGGTAGTGCTAACATTTGAGGTCTTATATCCTATGTGATTTAACCTATTACAGGTGAGGTCAGGTCAAGTTGGGGAGCATGCACTGGGTACAGTGTGCTCCTGTACCCACCACATAATGAAACAGCTCGGAATTCTGGTTGGAAACCCCCCAGGTGGACACGCAGTCCAGACCCACCCTCCGGAAATGACCCTCTATCTTCCACAGCCAGTTGTTACGTTGGCGTCCCCTTGGCCTGGTCCAACCACTCAGGTCCTCAACAACGAGGATCCTTCAAGCCGGATCACCCTCGGGGAATCATGCCACATGGTCATAGTGCCGTAACTGACACTCCCTTAAAATGCAGATAATGTGCCTCATTTGCGACTCCATGAGCAGCTGCTCATTCAACACAAATCAGTGGTATTCTGAAGAGACACAGTATCCCTTAATTAATTCTAGTAGTATCGTCCATACCATTTACCAGTCCCTGGGAATACTGATGGTGTAGCTGGTGGAGCAGGGTAGTAATATGGATTCAATAGCAAAATCAGCTTTATTCCACTTGAAGCAGGAAAAAGATTAATTGGCGGGTAGCCCATGACGATACAACTTCCAGGGATACTGTAGTAACTTTCCTCCTGTTTGCTGTCCGGGAAGCACCGCAAACGTCCATTGGGATAGGCCCTTTCAAACTATTATTTCGCTGGCGACTGTGTGAGATATTGGACATTACTCAAGAAGAATGGACGTGGACTTGCAAGACAACCCCTGGGGGGAGGTTTGTCGACTGAGTCGTTTCACTACAAGAGCAGATTGCCAGATTTTCGTTTATTGCAGCGGAACATCAGCAGCGCAAGCAGGAGACATAAAAATGTAATTGTGACAGAACAAGTAAAATCTATGAGTTTAAGAAGGGGGATCGCGTGCTGGTGTTTATTCCGTCCAGTCCACATAAATTTTGGGCTGAATGGCAAGGGCCAGCAGTGATAGCAGAGCATATGTCCCCAGTGAATTATAATGTCAGAATTCCCAGGCTCCGGAAACCCGTTCCAATTTTTAAAGTTAAACTTTTAAAGGAGTGGCATGACCATCACAAAATTCTGGTCATGGCCGCAGTGGTCCCCCAGACTGAAGTCGCTATTGGGGATAATTTACCTGACACCCAGAAAGCGGAATTGCTATTGCTGATTGAGGGGAACTCGGATGTCTTTTTGGCAACACCTGGCCAGACGATGATTGTAGAATACAAGATTGTCACTCTACCTGGTGTTACTATACAGGTGCCTCCGTATTGCCTACCAGAGGCAACAAGGAAAGTGATACACAAGGAAATCCAACAGATGCTCCAATTAGACGTTATTCGGCCAAGCAAAACCGAATGGTGAAGTCCAATTGTACTTGTCTCAAAATCTGACGGTTTGGTTTGGTTCTGTATTGATTTTAGACTTTTGAACAAGATTTCCAGGTTTGACACTCTGACACTCTTCTATCACTACTGGCCCTTGCCATTCGGCCCGAAATTTATGTGGATTAGATGGGATCAACACAAGCATGTGATCCCCCTTCTTAAACTCGCAGAGTTTATTCGTCCTGTCATAATTACATTTTTGTGCCTCCTGTTTGTGCTGCTGATGCTGATGAGGAAAATCTGGCAATCTGCTCTTTTAGTGAAACAACTAGGTCGACAAACCTTCCCTGCGGGTTGTCTCATGAGTCCCCATCCATTTTTCTCGAATAATGTTCAACACCCCGTGCAGTCATTGGCCAAATAATAGTTTGAAATGGCTCATCCTAATGTATGCTTGTGGGGCTATCTGGACAGCGAACAGGAGGAAAGGTACTACAGTATCCCGGGAAGTTGGATCACCATGGGCTACCCGCTGAATCATCTGTTTTAGGGTTTTGTTAAATCGTTCAGTCAGGCCATTCAATTTCGAATGATAAACTGCGAAGTGTAACTACTTAATTCTGAAACTTTCACATAGTTGCTTCATGATGCGAAACATAAAGTTTGTGCCCTGATCAGTGAGACCCTCGCGTGGGATAACCAATATGTATGAACATATCCGAGAGTGCTTTTGCAATAGCTTGGGTGTCCACCCATCGCAGCACTGCTTCTTCTGGGTATCTTGTGGTGTAATCGATTAACACGAGCATATACTGAAAGCCACTTTTACTCCTGGGAAGAAGGCCAAGAATATCTAATCCCACCCTGTAAGCGGGGACATCTAAAATAGGCATTGGCACTGTGGGCGGAAACTATTTGACAGTCAGGAAAGGCCTTACAAAACTGCTCCGCATCCCAGCCCATATTCACCCTGCCTCAGTCAAGCACTCTCTTTTTCTTCCCACATTCCCATAGCCTAATTGGTGAATTTTAATTGACCTGATTGTGTGCATGAATGTGCCCCGTGGTGGTCTGGCATTGCAATCATTGTTGGCTCCAGTCGGGTATAAGCCCCGATCTTTGTCACGTTAAAGTAGAATAAGCAATATAAAAACAAAACATGGGGAGCTGATGAAGGTTAGGTTCTGCATTTGTTGCTGAGATGCTGAGGTGGGTTGAAGCACTTGCACCAAACATTTCTGATGTACTGCAAAGGTAGCTCTAATCCCTGCCTCCATCAACTCAAATGAGTGTCGATAAAGACACCCTTTCACAGCACTGGTCTGGTAGAAGTGTCAGAAGTCATGGTGGTGAGCAGACTCAGGCTGGGTCACTGTCCTTTCTCTGGTTCACCTACTTCTGATCGGTAGAAGAAAGAGATGCATATTTTATCAGCTTTATCAGTAACCTTCTCCTGTTCTCCATTTCATTTATTTCTCCCTAGACCCAACTGAATGATAACACTCCAGACAGCAAGTTGGATAATGAATGGATGCTTTCTAAAATCATGACTGCTAACTAATTCACATGAAAAATAAATCCTTCCTAAGTTTGGATAAAGTTACTTTTCAACACGACTTTTTCAGTTATAATTAAAAAGCTTTTGTGCTAAAATCTGAAGTTAAAAGACCAAGTCTGACCTTGACGTCAGAGTAAAACAAAATGGAACAGACAGATTAGCAGTGCTGTGGGACCTGGACCCCATGTCGAGTGCTAAAATAACTTTCAGTGAAACTTCTCTGCATCCTGAGATGCATTAGTACCAGATTTGTTTACTCTTAAAAGTGACAGCACTACATGGATCAGCTCCACTGGGTATTGTGGCAGGGTGCCTTAATGTCTTTAAGGCAAGAGAAATACAGTTAGATGCATTCAAATAGACCATCTATTTCCTAAATCTGACTATACAAGTAAGGGGTCACAGCATTTCAGTGGCTATTCTAGCAGCACTTGTTGTAAAGCAGAAATACATTCTGAAAGGGGTGCAAATCGCAGGACACACTCATGCACACATTCATACTGCCTCATAGCAGGTTAAATTAGAGTCGGAAATCAAATTTTGAGTTAAGAAAGAACACCAGAGTGCATACAGAAAACAGCACAGGAATATGGGGAGAACATGCAATTGCAACACCACTCCTAGATTTGAACCAAAAACCTTTAGAGCTTTAAGTTAGGACCATGCAGATCTTAAATCAAACCTTACACACAAAACAGAATGAGCTCACTTATAAAGGAAGGGATGAACTCTTTTGCTAATACCAAGGTGCTTGCTCATATTTCCTTCCTATTTACTATCCAGCAACCGCTCCACTACCTGCAGACATCATCTGAATAGAGCAGAGGGTGAAATTACATGATTTAAGACCCATCTAAAGGCAGGGCAGTCCTAATCCTCTCCTTACTGTTCCACAGGTTAGCAGGTCACATTGGGTCTTCACCCTGCATTTCTCTGCAGTTGCTAATCAAGAATCTCTTAATCTCTTATATCTTCTCCAGCCTATAGGAAAATAAGATTAAATTCACCTCCAGACTAAGAGCCGTAATCTGTACAAAGTACATTATCACAGTGTGCCTCCTAATGAGTAGAAAAAGGGGACAGAAACCAACTGGTGTTATTCATCTGTTCATTTTGTGTACCTGCCTTGTTCAATTCAGGGTAGCATTTCTAGAGCCCATCCTAGCAGCACTGGACACAAGGCAGCAACCAACACTAGAGGGGGCGCCAGTCCAATAGAGGGGACACTCACACACAAACACACGCTCACACACACTTATAAGAGATCAACTTAGAATGATCAATAATCCTAAAACACATGTCTTTCAGAACAGGGAAGAAACTCCAGAGTGCCAAAAGAAATTTATAAATGAAAACTGGCAGAACATTCAAACTGCACACAGCCAGGATATGAACGATTTCTCCTGGAATTGTAAAGGAACAGCACTAAGCACTTTGTCACCCATTTTTCTGTGTTCTTATTATTTAATTGCAATGGCCATGTTTTGTCATTGCCAGGAATTCTAAATGTATTGAGACACTTTTGAAATGTTAATTAAGATGCTGTTTGCCACTACCTTGCCATGTTTCCTCAAACCTCGCTCTTGTACTACCCAGGCTTCCATGATTCTGAGCTCAAAGCACAACATGACATTAGCTGGAGCGTCCAAAAGAGACAAGTCACTTTACGTTTTGCTTTCATGACAAACTCACTTCAACAGATGAAATTAAAATGTATTGCCACATGTAGAAGTGTTTCCACCCAAATATACACCTATTTTCTAAACCATATATCATATTTGGGTGGGCAGACATTTTAAAAATATTTGTTCAAATCTAATAATGTCTGAAAGAAATATTAAAATGTATTACACATAGGAGGTAGGAGGTAAGTTATTTTTAATAGATAAAGTATGCAATATTTATTCATCTTCAGAATGTATTAATATTCATAATTTGCCCTTTTTTGCCTGGCATTATACCAGTATTGTACCTTTCATTGTATTGCATTGTTTCTATAATATAACAGTTGCACAGTGCTGCAGCAGTGTATTCTGGGTTTAAGTTGTGGTGTTTAGTTTATATGTGTGTCTGAGACGATTTTTCTAAAAACTCATGAACTTCATGAACACAACTGGCCAGATGTGTGTGACAAAGTGTGGCACTAAATGTGCACTGCATCCAGTTTTTACCTATCTGTTGTGTTCAATAGTACTGAGATATATTTCAGTTGTACACCAGATTGGATCAAGTTGGTCAGAAAACTTTAAGTGAATGTGCCTGGTAATGCCATAGTTCTGATGAGATGCCAGTTTTCTTTGAGATCTACAAGCTGTGACATTTGGCCAGCATTCAGCGAGTATTCCACTACAGCAGAGTAACCGTTGAAGGGTTTCTTTAACATTGATACTACAGCTTATTATGTGACCTCCTAACTACCACCGAAGTCCTGAAGTGCAGCGTACCCTGCTATGTGTCCCTGCTTCTTACCCAGAGCAGCACATTACTCAGAGCACTCTGGCCTGCTTTGGAGGTTTCCCTGCCAAGGTGTCAGCGTGGGTATTCAATCTAACCCCATTCTGCTTGAAACAGCCTGGCAGCGCTTTGCCAGTAGACCATTAAAATGTAAAAAAAAAAACAAAACTATAAATAATGGATTTCAAGATAAAAGCAAAATCACGTTGAGGCTTACCTTTATCAGTGTCTGGTCTCAGATCAAGAAAAAAAAACTTGATAAGTGTAAGCACTGTTCTTTCCTTTTCATTTTCTCATTTTAGTCAACATTATTATAAAAAAATAACTCAGTAGCACTTTTGAGTGCCACTAGAAGGGGTGACATAGAGGGTTAATCTTACCTTAGCCTGCTAATCATTTGCCACATTCTACCGCATGATGACTTTTGCAACTAACTGAAACCCAAAATTCTTTGTAATTTTGTGAGAAAGCAGAGTCTGACCCCAAATCTAGAGATCATCCGTCCATAATGTGAGCAGTTAGCCCCTCCTCTACTTAAGTTCAACCTCAACTCTTTATTAGTCCAGTATGGGCCTGAAGGGGTCACTTGCAAGTCTCTGACTAGCATTAAGATCTATTACTGTATCACCTTCAGCACACTCCTTTTCTGAAAGTGAAGTTTCATGTGGTGCTCTAGGCCTGTGTGTCAATGGGGATCTTTTTATAGAAACCATCAGGATTGTTCATTGTTCTTTGGATCCTTCCTCCAAGTTATGGTGAGCAGATTGTTTTGACACCAAAAACTGATGAAATAATGGGGAAGTGGTAATGGCATAATATTGGCATTAGAACTCACAAATGTCTTTTTCACCCACATTAACACTACTCACAAATATCAGAACTCCAAGAAGAAGTAGGACAAGATCCTATATGGCCTTTTAGATCATATAAGCTACTAACTATTCCCTGCAGCTCCACCCGCATAGTAGTGAAACTGAACAAACTTTAAAATCAATAAACAAAAAGGTATCACTAAGTGGAGGCAAGTTACACTCCAAAACGCAGAGGCAGACCGACTCCCCACTCCTGATGTTACGCTTCTCCCTCCCCTCAGCCTGCAGCCTTTGTCTCAGATTAGTGTGAATATATCGCTCCTGTAAGCGAATCATGATTCTTAGCACAACGAGACACAAAATCAACTGGAATGTTCAAACAAATTCTAGAAAAAAACACAGTCTAAATCCGTTAAGTAGTTCTCTCTTTTGCTAGCTAAGCAGATGTAACATACACCCCCTCAGCCGCTGTGTTTCTCTTGGATTCACGCAAATAAATCGGTACTTCAGGTGAACTATGATACTAAGCGAGATGAGAGAAGCCGCAAAATCAACCAGAATGTTCAAGCAAATTATAGAAAAAAAGCCAATCTAAATCCGTTAAGTAGTTCTCTTGTGAAAAGCGGACAGACATACAGACAGACAGGCGTTGGATTTTATATATATAGAGATATTAAGTGAACTGTAGACAAAACATTATGAGTGCAAATTATTGACTACAAACTTGAAATCAAAACTTGTTTCTAAGAGTATCACTGACCACTGTGTTATAACTTACAAAATCAGAATATTACAAGTAAGAAGATATACACATGGCATAACATTCAGATGTGTTCATAGACTTGGTTAGCTGGTTTGAACATTGGAATGTTTTATATCTTATAGTCAGTTAATATTATGTGGTTGAAGTGCCTGTCATAGGCTGCAGATTCCAGCTCATATAATGAAAAAATGAATGTGCCATTGTTAGTCATTAGTAGTAGGTAGTAGTATATAGTAGTTAAATGTGGAGGTGCTGTGGCTAATTGTAATTCACATTTCTTAAACAAAGTGCCCGATGGCAACATAACAGATAGAACAGATAACAAATAGAAACATAACAGACTGTGGATCATTCTGACTCTTTGCCATTTCAAAGAAATACTGAATTATTGTAATCATTAGCTAATTCAACATAATGAGGCCGTTTCTAATGTAAGAGAAAGAGTGAGAACATGTTTAGATACTATAGCATAAAGTGTCATCAAGCCATCTTTGATACATTTCTATGTACTGTGAGTTAAGTTGCTTGTATTTTTTTACTTCTATGGACGTAAAAATCAGACCATTTATCAACATCGATTTCGAGGAGCTGGAAGGTGGCAGAGTCTAGGAGAGGTTCATATAAGATAGCTAAAGAGATAAGAGCAGGATTGGGTTGGGACAAAAACCATAGAGTTAGCATAGGACAAATCCTACCCCTGTGTCCTGGAAAGAGAAGGTAGTTACCATGTACAGTGATGAATAAATGAAACATATCAGTACTCCAGCATTAAGCAAATAACAAACATAATTATCGTATATACTCGCGTTTAAGTTCTCCCGCGGATAAGTTGGGGCTTGATTTTACCGTATAATTTCAGGCATTTTATAATGTCGGTCATATAAGCCAAATGTGGAAAACTGACGTTATTGGTCCAAGAGATTGTGATATAACGTCCACCTGAGAGAGTAACCATGGAGCACGCTGCCTTTTTTTTATGTATTGTGCCTACGTGACCACATGGTAATACCCAAACTATTCTGAAGTAACATTTGCACTGTTTTGTGTTTTTTATATCTTACACCCTCTTACATCTTTATCATAAGAGCATCCCTTATCTACGATGGAGCATTCGATCAGAAGAAAAGCTGGTTTTAAATTAAAAGTCATTGAAGTGGTGAAAGAAATTGGTAACTGTGCTGCTGCAACAAAATTCGCTGTGTCTAAGAAACTGGTGCAAGATTGGAGGATGCAAGAAGATGTAAAAACCAGAGTATAAGTTGGGAGTCTGATTTAATGATAGATTTTTCGGGTTTGAAGACACAACTTATATGTGAGTATATATGGGAGTATTGAATTGAATAAATAGTTACACATGTAATTTAAACATCTACAAATCTAATGTCAAAAAGAAAAAACACAATACTCACAACGACTCTCAAGAACTTCAGTGTGCCACTATCTTGAGCTTCCTCCACTCTGTCCTAAATAGCCAGAGGGAGAGCTCAGGTGTGGTGATGTCAGAGTGGCCCTGCCTCTTTGGGTATCACCCACAAAACACAAGGAAGATAGAAGAACTTAGTTTCACACATAGAAACATTATACATAACTGGAACACTTGTACGATTAAGTAATTATAGTAAGCATATAAAAACACTTTAAACTAGACCAAAAAGACATATTGTGTAATCGAAACATAAACAGAGGTCAGAGAACACTATCTGGCAGACAACTAAAAATGATGTAGTAACACTTCACCTAAATCTGACCCCACCTCATCTTGTGTCCTTCAGCAAGGAGCACTTTCTTCAGTGCGCACAACTGTAGGCGTTTCACTGTTTTGCTGCTGAAGGAGTAAAAGAAAAAGCATAAAAATGTGCAAGTTGAAGCAACTACTCTCAAGGAAAAAGTGAAACAGTAAACTAGTTCGTAGTTGAAGTCACACAGAATGTTTATAAGATAGACAGGTTTGCTCCTCAATGGGAGATTCTGAAATGTCAAAAATGTGTGTAGTAAGCTGTATTCAAGATATGTCAATGAAAACTGAGCTTTCACAACAAATTTGCTTGAGGAATAAGCGTTCCAAGTTTCAACATAATCAGTCCACAAGGGAACATGCAGACAGACACACAGACATATATGTCTATTGCCATAGATGATTTTCAAATGATATGTGAATGCACCTAAAAATGTTCTTTACTACCTTGAGATACTAAGTTGGTCTGTCTCTGAGGACTTTATTTTAAATGTATTCACTGAGGGCATACATATCGAAAGTAGGTTATATTCATGTATATATTCGAGTTTTGCAATCCCCAAATATGTGATTGGTCAGATCAATGTCATTCAAATACAGTATGATTAAATACAGAGCACCGATGTGCATCATTTGAAAATGTATTTACAACAGTGTGCACAGTGTAACAAAATGACTTTTTAAAGAATAATTTTAAAGAATAAATTGGAACCCTGCAATGGGAGTTACTACTCTTCTAGTGACCCTAGAAAATATGGCCCATTATTTCACACAACCATTCAATGTTGACGCTCACCACCATGATTGCAAATCAGCAGGTTGTTCGACACACTTTAGTCTGCATTGGGATACAAATGATGGGGGATCCACCTAAACGACAGATGGGTCTGACACGATATTCCTTTACACTTATTGTAATCCAGTGTGATTCAGTACAGACAGGACAGGAAGCCAGCTACTTATGTGTTGCTTTAGATTTTTCATTTGGTGACATGATGGTGCAGTGGTTAGTGCTTCTGCTTCACAGCTCCACATTTCTCCCCATTCACTGTCTGTATGGAGTTCTGTGTTTTAGCAATGTCTATGTCGGTGTACTCCAGTTTATTTGTTCAATCCAGTAGGCTGTCTGAGACTATATTGGCCCAATGTAAAGGATTATGCATGTACTGTATATAAATATGCCTAGCAGTAGCATGGTTCCTGCCATGCACTCAATATTGCCATTTTCTAGTATTTTCAAGACTCCTTTCATTCTGTAATCTAATGGATCAGAAGAAGGATGATTTTTTTTTTTTTTTGTACAAACAGCTGCAATCCAAGCAGTATAATGAGAAATCCTAAGGTAGAGTGCAAATCCGTTAAAGAACAGGAGGCTAAGGTCATTAGTTTAGGATTGGTTTAACCATTAGGCCACACTAACAACTTGAAACTCAAATTACAGTCTGGAGTTCTGGAGGCCACCAAGGTGCAGCACTGGCAAAAATAGTAATTAAATGGAAGCCATGGGTATCTGCAGTTCATGAAAACCCAGGCTTGACACTTGTTACATAAACAGTCTTCTCACTGTTCGCAGCTGATTGTGGCCACAGGGTTGCATTGACATGACGAACTAGTGGCAATTGTGTTGACAGCAGCAAATGATCATTGTATTGGCAGTTTGTCAGATGCCGCAGTTGAGCAGTGCGCTCTGATCTCCGGAGTTTCCTTGTCACATGTACTATAGCGCTTCTGTTCATGACAGAAAGGTGTCCAACAGATCCATATGGTAAATCGTTTGGCCATGTCACTTCACATTTTTAATTACATGTTCACAGGCCACTTTCAGGACACCCAGTGCTAAAAAAATCAATGATGCCTGCTATGAATTTACAGTACATGCCACAAAATAAGCAATGACACTTCCACTCCAAGTGCTATGTTCACCATTCAGGGCACCTGTTAGCTAGCAAGAAGCCTACATATTGAAAAGCATAAAAAAAAAATAGTTACCTGCAGGTAGGAGAATTTCTTGGACATGATGACCTTGCTGGCTAAACTTGACACTGGGAAGCTGGTCATATTGTGATGTGTCAGTGTCAGGGACTCTCTGGTGTGACCACCAGGAGGAAATGCACTCTCTCATACACCCGACATAAAGGCACAGACACGATTAATGCAAAGGTTTTAATCCTTTAAGTGGCATCATAATGCAGGCTTCAAATGGTACACAGCACACACAATACAATTGTCAAGGCTCTTTTCTTCTCCTCCACTCTTCCTGTCAAGCCTTGTCTGCTTTCTCCCAACTCTGGCTGTCCTGGATGAAGGAGGCTGCTTGTTTTATATAAAACCTGGGAATGCTTCTGGTGTCCCAGTATTGTGGCTTGAGAGGAATGTAGTCCGGCTTGTAAACCGCTCAGCACCCCCTGGTGGCACCCATGGGAGCCAAAAAAAACTGCAATTCCTAATATGCCCTGTGCGTCTCCATAGTGGATCTGAAGCCCAGAAGGGCTGCCACCTAGGGTGCTGAGGGAGACAATGTCCTGAATAAATTGTCTTCCCCTGTTCTTCCATGCTATTGGCATCCCAGCTGGGTAATGATCCCAGTTATCCTCTGGCCAGAATGCCAGTCCCAGATGTTGTCTCTCACACTGGGTCTTGAATACTAGAAAGAGGGGGACATTATAAGGCAACAGTTCTATAGGATGATGTGATACTGGAGTTGAGCCTGTTATTTTACTATTGTGAGGTGACTAACTTGGACATGGAGAATCAGATTTCACAATAGTAAACAATGGACTGACTGCACACACAGGAACTGAAGCAACAATTATGCTGATATGGGCTGAAGATAACTGGTCACTAAGGATCAATTCACATCAGAGTACTTTAGTATTTTAGGCAACAATAGTTATGAAAAGTAGACAACATTGTATGGAAAGATTACTGTGAACCTAAAGGATAGTGAAGACCAGAGTATGTTATCTAAATTTTGTGAGATTACTAAACTTAGCATGCCACCCATTTGTTGCTATGGGCACTGAAGGTCCAATCATATCATTGTTAGGAACCGAGGGGTAACATAGAAATGCTGTGAGATGACTGGCATGAACACCAAGCAGGCAGATCAGTATGATCAATGGACAGAAACTGGTTTAGCCAATCCTTTTTTTTGACTAACATGAACACTAAAGGTCAGATCTTATCATACTCTGAGAGTACGGGAATAGGGGAAATCGGTTAGCAAGGATGTTGTAGACTGAATGAAGAATAAGGCACTTACCCACTCAATTTCAATACTGTGTACTGATTGAATAGTACAATGTAATTCTATCACATTTCACGCTGTGAGTGTTGGGAACCATGACATTGTGAAGCTGTGACCATTAAGAGCAGGAATAATGTAG
>NC_053155.1:85456322-85487062 GCF_016835505.1 Polypterus senegalus | reverse complement strand
AAGACACATATCTTACAGTTCAACTAAATGTCTACATGGGACAGGAATTAAAACAGGAAAATGATTTCAGACAGGGACTAAACAACTCTATTCCTGTCTCAATGGTATGAATTTCCCTGGTCTCAAAACCCCATTTATTGCGCAAATGTTTTTATTTGTGCACTCTTTCCGTGCTAATTCAATTTATTCATTTTGTTCATATACTATAGTACCTCTGTGTATCCAATTATTAGGTTTGGACTGTGTCTCAGAAAAGCATTGACTGTACAGTGCCTATTATTGAAAGTTGCAGGGAATGACCTATAGATGAAAGGTTTGAAATTGCAGAACATATAAATAGGTTGTCATAGGAGCAATGTTTTTCTTCAACACCATATTAAGGAAGCTTTTTACCCAGTCTTGGGCAAATTAGATTTTGTAACTTTGTGAGCAGAGATTTCCAGGAAATGGAGATAAGAGAAACGCTGTCCATTTTCAGTAGGTCTTCTATGTCAGGAAAAGTCCCAAACTCACTTTGTGTTCCCATTTTCTGCACTGTCGTAGCCACACACTTTCCATGTCTTTTATAACTATCCCAGAGTTGCTTGGCAACTAATGTACTTAATGCAGTCGTCATGTGATAGAAGGGGAGAAAGCTTTTAAAAAGAGTTTATAAATTTTGCCTCATATTCTGCTTGATTCTTATTGCTTAGTAACATATTTTGGATTTTTTTAAAATTGAGTTTGCTTTTTTTGCCCTTTGCCAGTTCTTGTCATTTGTGTGCTGGCCTGTTATTTTGACATGCTCTTGATCATGTTCTTGTTTGAGTGGACAATGGTTTATTTACTTATTTTTTATTGGAGTGAGAAATAAGTATTGTGTTCATAACAGTTACTTATGAGCTTTCAGCTTTTTTTATTCAACATCTCCAGACTCACTGGTACAAGAAAATCCTCACATATAATATACCGTTTGACTTGTCTTGATGTCTAGTGATGCAAAATGTCAAGCTTTTTGGAGTTCTCCCTACCTTTGTCCCTCTAGATAAAAAATAATAATTTTAGGCCATTTTCAGACCATATTCTGTGCAGAAAATGACACCCTTATGATAAATAGTAGACCAATAGGTGACTTCAGCAAAAATGATTAGCAGGACTTGAAGTTGTACATATATCACGTCAATTGACCCAAGGGGTTCATCCCCTAATGGGATACAAGATGTCAAAATGACTCCTTTTCATAAAACTTCGAAAAAATGTGGATTGGTAATTTATGCTTGTGGAACATTGGTTTATGCTATTTTGAGGTTGCTGACAGTGAATATCATAATATTTTTGATATTTGAATTTTTGATTTTTTGGTCTGTAAAGGACACTCCCAGAAAGTAACAAATGACAATTTTTTAAATATAAACATGTGGGGTACTATTTTAGACTTTTTCAAGGTCAGTGAATAAGAATATAATGTAATTTTTTTTATTTTTGATCATTTACTAAGGAGCTAGCCCTTCATGGACGTCTATTAAAGGTTGAACAATGACAAATTTCAGTTTCATTTGAGGATATTTAGACTTTAAATATCTAAACTGAAGCACACATTTTAAAACAGTACTTTTACCTCATCAAGTAAATAATTTCTTATGAACACTTTCTTGTTTGATTCTCGCTTCCAACATCTGATTTTACCATGGCTCCTGTTACAGAAGCTGCCCAAAATGGTTATCTGAATCTGCTCATAATACGCAGTGTTACAAAGTAGCTTTCAGTTAGTAGTCATTCTGAAGTGATACAATACCAGCATGCCTTGAAGACAGTGTGAACAGAACAACTGATATGTTTTCAGTTTCTGAATGAGTGGTAAGGCCACTAGATAAAGTAAAATCTGATGATTATAAACAATACAAAATAGCAACATAAAATTCACAGCACAACACTTGTTTCATACGCACTCATTTATGCTGTTAAAGGGAGGGTCCATCCGTCGATTGTGAGATTTAGAGTTTTTGAAATTCTTCATTCTGCTGTTAACTTTATTTTCAAAAATGTATTTGTTAAGCAACATGATGCATTTTAAACAGCACATTGTTGTCATAGGCATCTCATCACAATTTTTATACTTAATCTTCATATGCAACTCCATTTCGATACCTGAGATGCTACATGTAACTTGACTACGAGGTAGGAGCTATAAGGAAAGATCTAAGGAACTGAATCTTTTCAGGTTTAAGCAAATGGAGATGAAGAAGTGATGCAAATTACATTTTTAAACTTGTAAATTAATAGAGTAGATCACAGCTGTTACTTTACAATAATGTTCTTCAACAATAACACAGGGGCACAGAGTGTTGTGCGTAAGAGAATGTGCTATTTGATGAAAATGTTCTGTTTTTAATTGATCTTTGTTTTAAGTTTAGTTTTGTCCATTAAACTTCAGTGAACAATCAAACATCCTTTGTGTTTTGACCTTTGCAATCATTTCGGACAGTCTGTATGAAAAGCCCTCATAAAAAGACATTATTTGGTTTCTAATTGTTATTAACCAACTTTACAAAGATGTGTGATGATTGGCAAAAGCAGTCACTTTCTAGTTTCATAAAAGGTGTACTTTTGCATTATGGGAGGCACTCTAGTAAAATCAGGACTCAGCTGGTATGGAAGAGAGAATGCTAAAGTATGCTAGAATCAGGAGATGATACACTGAGTGAAACAGAGGTGTAGCAGGAAAACTACTTCCAGTTTTAAAAAAAATTCAACACCAAACCCTAACTAATGCATAACCCATATTGTTGACCTTGCATCACTAACTGACTTTACACAAGACACAAACGGGCACCATCTTGACAGAAGTTAGCCCCTTTCATCACAAAATAAAAAGTCACCACCAAGCAGGAAAGGAGCAAGTAGCCAAAGTTACACTTTAGACATGCATCGCCACTATAATGACACTATAGTATGTAAAATTTCAGAAAGCTGAAGATATACATTATCTGTGTCTCTGCACATTTATTAAGACAGTGATCGCTAAGTAGTGACTAACTAGCTTGTGCATGCTGTGATTAGCCGTTGATGTTTGGCCACTGATTGCATTCACAGTGAGCATACAGGCAGCATGAATATACAGCAGAAAATGGAAACAGCAAAGGAGTACTCAATAAGTGATTTAAAAATTATTAAAAAATAGAATTACTGGCTTTGAATACTGACCCATTAAGGTTGTTAATGAAACTTAACGTTTTTCATCAAACTACATACTTCTGCTGCATGACCCTTGTTTAGATTAAGCAGGTTCAAAACTAGTAAGATGGAATGACCCAAACCCCCATATGAATCGTTTTACAACTTGAATTTGGCTCTTGAGAAACCAACAGTACAAAAGTGATATGCCACTACTGTAAATAATTGTGATATACAATATTTTTAGCTCTATTTTGGGTTTATATTGTGCTTTACATTTGCAATTTAATGCCTAAATCTCCCTAGATCTGAATTTAACACTGTTTACTTGTCATAATTCATATGAATATGGAGTGTTTCCATAAAACAGATTATCTTTTATCTTGATTCTGCTGGAAATGCTTAGTATTAAGCTAACCGGTTTAAGAAGCATCTTTTCAACCCTTAACCTGTACAGCAACTTAATTTTGGCTTAATATGAAAAATACCCTCTATGGCATATTAGAAGATACAGTAATATTTAGTTGTAACACTTAGGGTAAATGGCTTCCACTGTCATTGCTCACAGCAGGGTTGTCTTAATAGACATCAACTTTCTTTTGATGGAAAGAATTCACAAAACAATTTAATTCATTTTTTTGGGTCTCACTACAAATTATTTTGAGTTTGAATTTAGGAATCAGATGAAAGAACTAAGCAAATGTGGTAGCTTTGATAATACTTAATAATAATTGGAGCTGGACTTTAAGTAAGACAAAGATTGCTGTCACTTTTATACATTAATGGCCAAGTTGTAGAAATGGGGAAGAATTTCAAGTTCCAGACACCACCATTTCCAGAACTCTAACATGTGAGGACAGTATGTCTAGTAAAGTCAAGAAAGCTCACCACTGGTTGTCCTTTGTGGGACACTTAAAAAAGTTAGGAGTGTCACAGAAAGTAAAGGTGCATTTTTGAAAGTGTTATAATCGTTTCTCACTACTCTTTACTCACATTTTGCTTGGTATGACAAACTTTCTGCTGAAGACAAGTAGTAGCTGGAGAGATGTGCATGTATTTCTCCTAAAATCATGAGGTTCCCCATCCCACACCAAATTATGGATTCAGTCTACTTTTGCATACTGAAAGGCAAATCTATTAAGATCATATCTGACCCATTGCATCCCACACACTCTCTCATAACTGGTACACAATTTAGGTCAATCATGAAAAGGACTGCCAAATTTCATTAAAATACTTACCAATAATCAGCTTTTAATTCTGAATAAATACATTAACAATAGATACTTTTTAGCATCTACTTCCAGGACTAAAGCCAACAAACAACAGTACTTTGTTAAGTAATATAGTAAAGATGGATAATCAAGCCTTCATATACAAGTAATATCTACATGCATTTTATTGGTAATGTATCCACTATGATTATCCAAATTAGTTTGTTGACTGAGAAGAATCAGACACTAAATGAAAGACTGGTTGCCATGGAAAGCTGCAGTTGCTGTAATTTGAAAGGCATGCTTTTCATAAATTAAAGCCACACCATGCAGTTAACTGACTATGTCACTATCCAAACACTTCAGACTGGTAATTAGTGTGTACATGAGTCCATATCATCAAATGGTTGTGTTCACTTTCATTGTGTCGACGTGTTCCTGTCGAGGTGTTCTTTTTTTTTTTGTTAAAATCAAACAAAGTAGAATAAATTGACATATACTGTACAGTACTACTCAATACTAATAAAATGTATAAATATGAAGAGTTTATATAAAATGTAGTTTCAATTTGACTGTCTTTAAAAACAGCTCAACCAGCTTTTACATTAAGAATGTACACATTAAAACTTCTCATCATCACCATCACCAGTTTAATGGCAATTTACTAGTTTTACCCTGCGTTTGTGAGTATGTATTGAACATTGTTGCGCTTAGTGTTTTGTTTTTCTTTCACGTAATATAATTTCACGTTCAACATACTCTGCTGGTCGTAATTGAAAGTACATACAAAATGCTGAATTACTTTGGAATGCATGCACATTTCTGAGAGATTTGGAGAATACTTGTTTACCTAAAATGTTTCCTGACTTCTTTCCTGTCTGCAGATGGACATGGAGGTTTTTTGGCAATAAAGAATGAAAGAAGGTATATAATCATAAACAATACTTGGGTTATAACCAGAAAGTCAAAAATCCTGTCGTCAAAAACAAAACATGAGACAACAAATAGTAGTCAGTATATTCAGAGCCTGAAGATCAGAAACCAGAAAGATTTGATTTTTAAAAGTAGAACAATTTATGTCAATGACAAACGTTAATCTGTTGCACTAATGGTGCAAAGGTCACAACATCAAGACCACACACACCAGTAAGTGGGACTACTGTTGCGGGAACAGTACTCATGAAACAGCAATGCCCATATACAAAAGAAGATGGTGTCAGAAATGGAGTAAAATAATTTAATCAATTAAAATTAAGAGTTAAATGCAAAAAACAATATCAAAGTTGAATTCTCCATACTTTAAAACCTAACAGAGGTACAAATGTCTTGGAAAAATATGCATAAATTTCAATAATCAAATATTATAGGAAATAAACTTTTTGCTTGAGTGTTTTCAGGAGAAAAAACCTAAATGAAGTCTATTTATATGTGTTTATAAAAACCCAAAATTAGAGAAGTTAGTTTTGTATTATTGGCATTAAATTTTTATAGCTGTGTTTGATGAGTATCATTATGCAATCTTTAAAGTCTGCATTATTGCTTACAGCTTTTAAATGGAAAATTGAAGATAAACTTGTACAGGAGGGATTTTATAAATATTTGGTGAATTATTAAATATTGTATACAACTTTTAAAATATTTTTTCTTGTATATATTAAGTTAAAAGGGTGTAATCGGGAGGACTGCTAGATCGTTATTAATGAACTCTGTCTTCCTCTTCAAGAAATGTTGTTTTTTTTTTTTAGGTAATCTTCTCCTTACAGGTTTTCAGCAGTTGATGCTGCTAATTATATTCTGCTATAACACTGTCAGAACATAAGGAGGCGTTAGATTCCTTGAGCTCTGGAAAATCACCAGGGCATGATGGGTTACCTACAGAACTTCTTTCTACTTTTTGAAGGCAATTAGCTCCTAACATACACAGATGCCAAGTTCTGCAACCTCATCCTCTAAACTGAACTCCTTAATTGTTTTGGCCATGGTTACACTCATCCTTAAGCAAGGCAAGGAATCATTGACTGCTCTAACTATCATCTAATCTCTTTAATGAACTCTAATGCAAAGGCTGTAAGCAAAGCTCCTTACACATTGGTTACAGTAGGTTATTACTAAATGAATTCATCTGGACTTCTTTTATTTATTTTTGTCAAGTGGCCGATAATATGCATGACCTTCTTCATGTTACAGATGTACACCCCTTCCCTGAGCCAACCCGTGGCTCTTTTGACACTTGACGAGGAGTAAACTTTTAACCCCATAACCTGGAATTTTCTTTGGAAGGCTTTATACTCATTGGATTTGGGTGAGGTATTTTAAATTGACTCCTCACCCACCTCAACTGTTTTTTAACCTTTTCAGATTCAGAAAGATGTCAGGCAAGACTTTCCACGATTCCCCTTACTTTTCACTATTTTGCTTGAGCCCCTCACTATCTCTCTTTGAAATCTTAAAGGGAATTGCCCCCATTGCAGCTGAAGACTACTATCATAAAATTCTCCATATGTATTGGACACAATATTTTGCTTTAATGCTCCTTTCCTTATATCCTTAGTTTGTTTAGTTCTTTTGAACTCCTGTGTGGCTTTTTGTTTGAAATCTGCTTTCCTTCCACAAAATTTCCCATAGCATCAGGCATTTCTGTGGCCAGTTTGTTTAAATATTTTTGTATTGACATCTCTCTTTTTCTGTTGAATGTTGAAACATGTAATTAGTGTCATGTTTTTAAGAGTGTCAAGAAATCCCTTTCCACAAGGACCTTTCTCTCACTGTCCTTTCATTCCAGAAAAATATAGTCCCATACTTTAATTTTGTTATTGCTACGCTCCCCTTCCCTTTCATTAAATATTGGTCAGAAGTCAGATCTTTTCTCTCTGCTTTCCTTTGGAATGATAAGAGACCTTCAATTAATCATTCTGTTCTGACAAATGGAGGGTGGGGGGGAGTTCTTCCCTGACTTTGAAATATATTACTTTGCATTTTCTTCCACAAGTATGGAGTTGCTTATACCCATTTCTTTTCTACTAGTTTTAAGACACGGCATGATATTTACAATGACTGTGGTTTAGGAAGATTCCAGTTACTCAAATCCAGTTTTATTTCTGCTTCTTCTTCTCCTTCTTCTGTCTCCAAACCAGATCACTGCATAAAACAAACTGTGTCCCAATATCCTCTACTATCCACTCCCTTCCAATGCCCTTTATAACCTTTATTTATTTTCTCCAAACCTAAAGCTAGTGGCATTATTATATGCAACTTTATGTAAAGCCTTTGCTAGACCTCTAGGCCGTACCTTTTTTCAGTCAGGATACATGATGTTCTTTCCTCTTGTGGAAAACTATAATTAAAACCATCTCTCTCTCTCTCTCTTTAACATATTCACTTGAAATGTGTACCTCACCTGTAACTTACCCCTCACAAACCTTATAGTATGTATTTGGTAGCTGATCCAATTTGTCACTTTCATACATTGAATGCCCTGGCATGTTTCTTCCTATGTCTTGGGACTGTCTACCAGTCTCTGCTTTTCTAATGCTGTCTCTAGCTACTTGTTTCCTAACCTCTCAGTTATTTATATTTTGCCTCATAATATTTTGGACTTGACCTCTCCACTCAAATCCTTACTTTTATTTAGCAGATATTGTTTTGTCTAGCTATGATAACTGCAATAATAATCATAACTTCTTGTTGGAAATATCCTGATTTTCTCTCTCTCGCTGCACTCTATAGACCACAGGAAATTCTTATACTTTAACTTAGTCTAACTTGAACTTTCAGCAACACAGTTCAACAGATCATTTGTCCCAGATAAAGTAGGCTATTCCTTTAGTTGAGAGCTGGATGACCTGTGGTCAGTGTTATGTCCCCAGTTGTGGTTTCTGATTTATCTCTTTGACTTTTCTCTGCTTTTGAACTCTCAGTGAATGACATGCTTCTCTCTTGCCAGTTTGCACACGCATGAATGACCTTTAATTCCTTTGGAACCTTTTTTGCACAGTGATTGTTGGTGGATGCCAATATTATTACTTATCTTGACAGTTGATGTTTGGCTTGAATTGATTTTCATAACTATTATATTTTATTGCATTTCAATAAAAATTTGATCTCAAAAATGAAAACGTCTTTCAATCTGTTTATTTCAATGGATAAAACGGTTGCTAATTGTTTAGTGCTGCCGCCTCCCAGCTCCAAGACACTGGGGTTTGATTTCTGGACTGGTCAAAATATGTTGAGTATCTACATTCTTGAAGTGTTAATGTGGTTTCTTTTCTAGATACATAAGGTATCCTTCTATATCCCAAACATTTGTGCATACAGTTAATAGTTGACTATAAATTGATTTGATATCCTGTAAGTGGGTGAGGTTGTGCTTTGTGCTCAGCTGGCACCCCATCCAGGGCAGGTTCATCCCTTGTTTCCAGTACTGCTAGGATAGGCTTCAGCCCCTGTGACCCTGAAATGAAAAAAGCAGGTTTAAAACTTTACAGATAGACTTTTAAAATTTTATTTTACATAACAGATTCATCTACTGTATTTATATATGAATAATTCATGTTGTATTAAACTGTGTGACTCCTGTCATTCTGCCTGCCAGTTTCTAATTTAATGCACTTTTAGTCTTGAAGTATATATGGAATTTTAAATGAAATCTGTTTCAAATTATTAACTGGTCAAAGTAATTTTTTCCATAAAATAATTTTTTACATTAGTCTTTCTTTAATTACATCGGAAATATGTGAACAGATGTGATAAACATCTGGAACAGTAACACCAATGGACATAATTTTTTTCAGGATTAAATTCATTATTAGTACAAAATATACTGTACAGTAGTATATCACATCTATTTTTATTTTTCTCAGAAAATGATTTTTGATTAAATTTCAACCTTTTCATAAAACCAGTTTTAAACTTTATCTTCAGCCTTGTTTATGGTTTTCACAGCATTTTCAGTCTTGCTTTTATTTTGGTTGTGTTTGTTTAAAGATACTGCCCTCTCAATGCTCGCTGTACTGGTATGACTAAGAAACATTTTCATGTGTTTGGTGACTGCCAGTATTTTATTTACATAGTGCTATTATAAGCTGTATTAGAGTTAAATTGACTGTGTGAAGTGCTTTTCCCTTTAATTGAACTGCATGCATCATTCTGACTATTGCCTTACCTCCAGTGAAGTTTCATTTCTTCACTGTCCCTCTTCATTGTCTTTTGGTTCACCTGTGACATTCCATTATACCTCTTTTTATGTCTCTATTGTCATATAATGCTTTCAGGGCTGTGGCAGTGGCAATCTGTCTTTGCTGTATATAAGCACTGAACTTGATAGCCTTTTCCATCTATTTCGTCTTTTCTCAAAAGCATGCTGGCCTTCTTTTGTCTTATCTTGATTATGCAGATGACGTTTGACTGATGTTTGTAGAGGAACACTATGCTAATAGGTATTGCCCCAAAATATCATGGTTACTTATTTCAAGATAAAAGTAACACTCTTTACAGGAAATAGGCATGTATAGTAAGTATGTGATGGTGATAGAGGAAAAATCAAGGAGTAGCTCACACAACATAAATCTACTAAAATATAAACAATATACCAGAATCATGAATGGAAAAGGATGACAGAATATAAGTCCCCATGGTACATGAGAGGGAGAGAGTGAAAGAGAGAAACTTAATGGAAAGTATAAGACAGTATATAGATAAGTCCAGATCAAAAGGTCATCATTAGGACAGGGGCAGATGAATGTAGGATCATGAAGAAATGCACACAAGTAGCTTGTTTGCACAGCTTGGTTTCAGTAATTATAATAACCCCATGAAGCCAATTTTAATTCCTCTGGGAGCAGGAGGGACACACAAATCCTGCTAGGAACAGGAAAAACTGTCAAAGAAATGTGTTTTATATCCATTAGTAACCCTAAATGGATTTACTGTTTAGGGATGTAGTAATAACTGTAGGCCCCAAGAGGTGAATTTAAAATGTGTTACACTTATCAAAATGATGAGAGGTCAGTCGGTATGGAGGAGAAGGAAAAGATTGTTGTGTTTTGAAGATAAGCAAGTACTGCAGGTGAACCATCCTACAGTCCTTTCTGGACAAAACAATATTGAATAAATAAGTGGATCAGATATTGAATTCTTTATTTTAAATTTTTATTTTATTTATTTACTTAGAATGATTTCTTTGTGCATACCTGTGTCTGTATGTGCCTGAGCGATACATTACACACTAATCCTTTACCTTCTGAAAAGCAGAATAAAAATAAAATGCCTGAAGGTGACTTATTGATTGCCCTCTGCAAAACTTTCTTCTTTCTTTACTTGTCAATCAATCCAGTTGAATTTTATATAAGATGTTTATCAGAGAATGCCACAAAATGGAGTTTTACCATTAATATAAGTGTGTAACTTGTAAGCAAGTTTGGCAAGTGTGTTGCAGTTTAAAACAATGTCTTCATTTAAATTCAAATAGAAAAAATAATATTCAATTTAGTTCCACACAAAATTTAGGTATATAGTAATTTATTTTAAAACATCTATCAAGGACTATTAAATGAAAACACTGGGAAAACAAAATGGTTACTCACAACTGTCCTAGTGCAAACCATGAAAGGCAGACACTCAGCTTTGACATGCCAGTACATACAGTATGCCTTTATGTCTATTACATGATTTAAACAAGTGATTATAGCACAGGAAAGCAATTTTTGCAACATTCTTTGGTCTTGTTTTCTTAGTCCAAGGTTTTTATTCAATTTAAATATTTATATTTCGGCTGTGTGTGTCCCTGATATTATCACAGTACACCATATCATTGCCGCATACATACATTTTCTCATTTTCAAGCTGAAGTGGAAGTGCAGCACAATTAGTGACATCGGTGACTGTGATTAAGGCTATTTTGGTATGTTATTTAGATTTTTTCTCAGCTTTATTGTTTTATTTTGTTTATTTCAGTTTTTCATTTTTGCTGATATTTTGTAGCACCATAAGTCATAGTTCACTATGCATTGCACTGGCTACTAAGGACACACAACTATTGTCTCATGCCATGGAACATGCACCAATAAGTGACATTATAGGCAACATCTCATTTAGAGAATGAAGCTTGCTGTTTTTAATTTCAACTTTGTGACCTTAAAGGAAAAACTCTTCATGCTGTCTTTAGAAAATTAAATAAAGAATGTTTATTAAGTATTTATTATTTGTTATTTATTATTTATTAAGTGGCGGCACAGTGGCGCAGTGGTAGCGCTGCTGCCTCTCAGTTAGGAGGCCATGGTTCGCTCCAGTCCTCCCTGCGTGGAGTTTGCATGTTCTCCCTGTGTCTGTGTGGGTTTCCTCCCACAGTCCAAAGACATGCAGGCTAGGTGGATTGGCAATTCTAAGTTGTCCTTGGTGTGTGGGTGTGGGTGTGTGTGTCCTGCGGTGGGTTGGCACCCTGCCCGGGATTGGTTCCTGCCTTGTGCCCTGTGTTGGCTGGGATTGGCTCTGGCAGACCCTTGTGTTCGGATTCAACAGGTTGGTAAATGGATGGATGGATGGAGGTTTATTAAGTACAAGCTGTCCCCCATGGCTTCTCCCATGTAGTAGTGAAACAGGACAAAGTTTAAAAATCAATTAATAGGTATGTCTAGCTAAGCAGAGGCAAGGTACGCTCCAAAACTTGGTGACAGGTAGACAGAACGGAGGCTAGTGCTTGAGTGAAGAGGGCCACGTTGGCTCCATTCCTGACATTACACTTCCCCCTCCCATCAGCCCAAAGCCTAAGTCTCAGATAAGCGTAAATAAATCACTGCCACAAGCGAACTATGATACTTAGTGCAATGAGAGAAGTCACAAAATCAACTGGAATGTTCAACCAAATTATAGAAAAAAACCCAATCTAAATTTGTTAAGTAGTTCACTCATGAAAAGTGCGCAAACATACAGATAGATGTTGGATTTTATATACTGTATATATACAGATATCTTATGTCTTTGAATTTACGGCAAAACTCTTTCAGAGAATGTACAGTCCTCTACCTGAGCCCCGATATTCTTTTTTCAGAACTCATATTATAGTAACTGCTGCCATCTACTTCACAAAGTCCATTAATAATTATAAATGCTTATATTATGTCACCACTTAATCATTTGCTTAGACTAAAAAGATTAAACACAACCAATTTCTTTCTTACTTAATAAGTCACAATACTAAAATTTGTAAAATGGATACCAAAATTGCAAAACGATTTACAAATGAAGCCTCACAAGGGTGTTATGGAATGTAAGGGTATCATGAAATTGTTTTTCTTTCTGTGTGGTGAAGAAACAAAACATTTCTTGCGAGATTTAAAACTGTTTCCTCCTTTATGAAGACTTTATTGTATAGCATGGTGTGCCTTGACATGATAGCATTATGCATTTTCTGCAGGTTTGTCAGTAAATATCTATGATGTGAAACTCCGCTTGACCACACCCCAAAGGTTTGGTGACTGTGGAGGCCATTTGAGTACAGTGAATTCATAGTCATGTTGAAGAAACCAGTGTGAGATGATTTGAGCTTTGTGACATGGCACATTGTCCTGCTGGAATCAGCCCTCAAAAGATGGGCACACTGCAGTCATAATGGGATGGACAGGGTCAGCAACAATACTCAGGTAGGCTGCAGCATTTAAACTATGCTCACTTGGTACTAAGGGGCCCAAAGTTTGCCAAGAAAATGTCTACTCCACCATTGCATCACCACCACCTGCCTGAACTGTTGATACAAGGCAGGATCCATTCTTTCATGTTTTTGACACCAAATTCTGGCCCTACTATCCAAATGTCGCAACAAAAATTGTGACTCATCAGACCAGCAATGTTTTTCCAATCTTCTATTGTCCCATTTTCAAGATCTCATGTGAATTACAGCATCAATTGAATTTTTATTAGCTGACAGGAGTGGCACCTGGTGTGGTCTCCTGCTGCTGAAGCCCATCTGCTTCAAGTTTTAATGTGGTGTCCATTCAGAAATGCTCTTCTGTATACCTGGGTTGTAATGAGTGGTTATTTGAGTTACTGTTGCCTTTCTATGAGCTTGAACCAGTCTGGTCATCCTCCTCTGACCTTGCATCATCAAGGCATTTTTACCCAAATAACTGTGGCTCACTGGATATTTTCCCTTTGTGGAAGACAAATGTTCTCTTGTTCCCTTGTACTAATTCATGTCTGAGAAGTAAGCTTTACTGAAACCAAGTAACAGCATGCTTTGTTTTAGCAAACAGAAAATGTTTGTGCAAAGGACTCAAGGTCTGAGCTTTCCACACATGAGTCTGCCTTATCACGTTTTCCCTTAGCTTACATCTGAACGCCATAACAAAGGAGCCAAGAAATCAAGTTTTACAAGGGACGTTAAAGGGGCTCAAGGTTTGTGTATAATAAATGTGTTGACTGTTACATTTTATAATGATATTAAATCACGGATTCTAGGGGTATAAAACTGGACCCCACCCAACAGACGGGGTTCAGAAGAGCCCTGACGCTGTCCTGTATATTTGATTGTCTGCTTTTCTGAAACTCTTCTCACTGTGACTCTGAAAAATAAAGCTGCTTTATAATCACACCTGCTGTCTGGTCTGAAACCTTCGACCACAGTTTTGGCGCCCAACGTGGGGCAGGAGACGGCAGACGGCTCCTCGTGCAGGATCGTCCAGAGGACCGTGGTGGAGCCGATCCCGGCCAGATCGGCTCCAGCTTCGGTAAATGTAAGATTGGCCTGCCTTGGGCGTTTCCTGCGTGGGGAGTCCCTGACCTCCTCCTAGCCGATACGAGGCACGACTTGACGGGCATTTCCATGCAGGTGGCTGGAGTCACGGTGAGTAGATCGGGGGATTCCTGTTATTTGAGTTTGACTGGTGTGTTAGAAGTAATACAAATATAGAAAGAAAAAGAATAAAAGCATATGCAAAATAAAGCATAAGAGAACATACTGTATCAGACCCATAGGAGGGTTCTAAGGACTCACAGAAGGTGACTTGGGACCGTACGGAAAACGGCACAGTGTGAATGTTAGCTAGTCATCCCTGTGAAGTGGATTAGAAAGAGGCTAGTGGCACGCTTCTATAATTTGAGGAGTGGGGGTGAAAGGGCGTATTTAGAGAATGTGTGTCTAAATAAACGGGAGGTCGAGTTTTTCATCTGCTGTCTGGTCATACTCTTGTCTCAGCGGGTTGCTAAGGTGACGGAGACTATACCCTGGCAGATTGACGCATACAAACCGTCTGATGAAGGGATCGGGGTAAAAACCTCCATATCCCGGACTCCACGGGGCGTATTGATGTAGGATCCTGCTGATGCGAATAAACGGATACAAAGTCACCTGAAGCTGTAATCCGGGGATAGGAGCGCACGGCGGGTGGAAAGGGGTTTATCGAGGGCTGAGTCATTTTCTGCTGAGACCCTGCCGCTTACTATGGGCAAAAATAATTAGCAAGCCAGTCAAACAGTCCCCCAAGAGTCCTAAAAACCTAACGTTAGAAGGATTGTTTTCGGGGGATCGCCTGGCTCTTAGTGCGCTGTCGGGATCGAAAGGCGGGTCCCCTAGAAAGCTCATTGAAAAGAAGACAGGATTAGATTAAAAAAAGGCATGTAGAAAGTAGAATAAGGACAGTGCAGGTAGATGGTGTAGTGGAAGGATCCGGAGATATGAATGAGATACAGGACATTAGAAAAACACTGTGCAGAAATACACAGGGTTGTTGTAATGGAGGTCCTTATCGGATGGATATTTATGACAGATGGGAATTGGTTATTAAAGACCGTGCGTTAGCGGCACAGAAACGGAATGAGCTTTAAGTTGCTGAACTTAAGAATAGAAAGGAAAAAGAAGGGCTGCTTATAGCTTTACAGAAAGTGTCGGCTGATATGGGACCCCAGTCTGAAGGAAGGAGGAGAAGGAGTGATAAAAAAAAAACTTTTATATCCAGCGCTCTCTTCCACAACACTTTACCCACAACCCGTACCACGGCCACATTCAATCATTGCCCCAACGGCTCCTGTGGTTACCGATGCCCAAGTTACTGATGATTTCTTTGATGAACAATATCAGTGCGACCCCTCCTCACTTACACATCCGGATAGTGAGACTGACGGCCACTTGTTAGGGGCTATGGGAGGCTCTTCTAACTCACACAAGAAGCCCTCCATTTCACAATGTACTAGAAGCAAAACCCTCAGAGATAAGTCCCTGAAAACCTTACCCCGTTTAAGTCCCCTAAACCTTTAGCACCCACATCTTCATGCCCTTTAATTGAGGTTCCTAACCCCCGACACGATCCCACACTGCCCCCAGGAAATGCTAACCCCACTACTGTAATGATACATCGTAACTGAGATATTCAAGAGCTGGAAGACTTAGTGTCCGAAGTGCCTGATCTTAAGGTAATCGGTGGGTTGAAGTTTGTGGAACAGGTGCAGCAACTAGACAACATATAGAAACCCAGTGCGGCTGAGTGGACCCAGGTGCTACGCAGAAAGATGGGCACTACTTTGGCTACTGTCAATCATGGGCAGCATAATGGAGAACAGTGGCAGTGGAATGAGGCATTGCTTCGTGGACAAAATAATGAGGGTCCTTTCCTTGCCCAATGGGAACCCGTGAAAACTGCAATAGCTGCAAAATATAAAAAGGGCACCGACTGATACCTTATTTCAGCTGCCAAACAAAAGAAAGATGAGACGGTAGATGAATGGAGTTCCTCCTTTTCTGTCAGGACTCAGAAGTGATATTCAAAATAAAGTACGCACGTCCTGTATTTGGATGGGAAAGTGCCACTTTTGATGAAGTTAAAAGACACGCGGAGCATGCTGAACGACAGACTAAACAAAAAGAGTCAGACACTCAGACCAAGTTAATCGCGGCACAAATGAATTATTATGCAGGTGGAGCTGCCTCAGGCAGGGGGCGAGGACGTGAAGGACGTGGATTTTCCGAGAACAGGGGCGAAGCTGGGGAGAGATTGTGGATTTTTACTTCCTAATCCGAATTCTTCATCTGCTCAGCCACCTCTCCCCTCAGATCAAGCACTTACATCTTGCCTGTTACGATGGGACACTTCTGCCGAATTGCCCACATCAGCTTCCTCCCCGCCTTCCTTACCTGAACCTGAGGATATTCCTTTCACAGGGACCCCCAGCCACTCTCTTCAGTTGCCTTTGCTCACTCGCCATGCGGACACAGATCCTTTATTGACTTTGCTGGTGAATGGCACTGAAACTGCTTTTCTAGTCTGCCTCGAACGATACACTGACTGTACTTACTGCTTCTGGACAACCACATGTTTTGCTGGTGTCTAAACCTCTTCAGGTTCAGCTTCATTTCAGTGGTTCCACTTTGATGCACCGTTTTTTTTATTAAATCAGCTCTGCCCTGTTAATCTGTTAGGAAGGGATCTGATGACTAAGCTCTCCTCTCTATTTCTCTAACCGAACGAGGGTTTTACTATTCTATTCCTAAATTCCTGTGCCAAACCTCCCCCCACACTAAGCCCTCCTCTGCAGCTTGGACCCTGAACATCTCCTCACACACCATTCTCCTTAAAGCCCTACACTCTTTTCCTTTATATTCTTTTCCCCACTTACAAGTCCCCAACACCCTCCACTGCACTGCCCAGTACTTCCCTGCTGAAGTGGACACACCTTGGTTAGAATCTTTTCTCTCTTCAGGTAATAGCCCAGAGACCCTTCATATCCCTTGCATTTTTTTCTCATGCAAACACAGCTGCTGCTGTCAGTGCACTTCACATATTCCCAAAGCGTTTTCTATTTTGGAGGTTCGGTTCCCCATGTTTTTCTTTAGCCAATTCTAGCACCGTTCACTGAGTTGAAATTGGGGATTGGGTGGAACAATGTTTCGATAGGACGGACTGGCTGCACGTTGTTCTGGGTATTTTTGATACCTCAGATCATTTGATAACTAAAGTTGTGCTTCAAAATGATTTTTAGTATATAGTGCATTGTGCCGTCCTTCCCTTTCTGCTTTTTCATTGCAAACCACCTCTCCCTCTTGGCTTTCCTCTCTTCCTGATGCACTGTGGGCCCAGGGCAAAAATTATTATGGAAGGATAGCACACTGTGAGCCACTGGTGATTTACCCAAAAATCATCCTTCCGCCCGCATTGCGCCCAGTATCCTCTGTCTCCAGCAGCAGAGGCTGGCATCTCCGCCATACATTCCGATCTCGTGAAACGTTGAGCGATCATTCAAATTAAACACTCTCCAGTCAACTCCCCCGTTTTACCTGTTTAAAAGGCTGACGGTTCATGGCGTTTTTGTTCAAGATCTTCGACACGTTAATTCTGCAGTTTTTCCTAGGGCACCTATTGTTACTAATCCTTCCACTATTCTTTCTACGATACCCTCGTCCGCCTGTTATTTCTCTGTTATTGACATTGCTAACGCTTATTGTTGTATTCCTTTGCACCCGACTCTCAATTCTGGTTTGCCTTTACTTTCCAAAACCGCCGTTGGACATGGACCGTTATGCCTCAGGGATATATTGTAGCCCTTGTGTATTGGATAAGCTCTTGCTCAAAATTTAAAAGGCTAGATAAAGACAGTGTATTGATACAGTATGTAAATGATATAATGTGTAGTACTACAAAAGAAGATTGTGCACGTGATACTCAGAAATTATTAGTTTTAGCAGCAAATGGCCATAAAGTTTCTAAAACAAAACTGCAGTTCATTCAAACAACTGTGAAATATTCAGGTCATGACATTTCTTGTGAAACAAGAGCTCTCTCTCTCTAGCGATCGTATAAACACCATTCAAAATCTTCCTAGACCTGTTACAAAGCAACAGGTTGTGTCTGTATTAGGCATTCTAGGATACTGCCGGCAATGGATTTTAAACTTCACTGAAAGAGCACAGCTTTTGCAAACTTTAGCGATCACTCCTGCTCCCCCTTTCTGGTCAGGTGGCATGCAATGATCAAGCTGAGAAGGCTCTATGTGACTTAAAAAAAAAAAAGTGCCCTACTGTTTGCGCATGCGTTGGGACTGTTGACTATCTCGTCCATTCACTCTGTTCATGGACAAAAAGGGGGGATATATGAATGCAGTTCTTACACAATTCCATGGAGAAAAAACAAAGGCTTAGCCTATTTTTTGAAAAAATTGGATCCAGTGGCTGTGGGACATCCAACCTGTCTCAGAGCTGTAGCAGCCACAACAGAGGCCGTGCTAGCCAGTACAGATATAGTGCTCATGAGCCCCCTAGTGGTAAAAGTGCCTCACGCCGTACACTCCATTTTAGTACAGGCTAAAACCTCACATCTCACTACTGCTAGGGCAATACACTATCAAAATGTACTCTGTACGTTGTCAAATGTTACCATAGAAAGGTGCTCCACCTTAAATCCAGCTATTTTCTACCAACTGTCATGATGAAATAACTAAGGTTATAAAACCTAGACCAGACCTACAGGAAACAACCAAATTTCTTCAAGTTTAAGCGCAGGCAGCTGAGTTGATAGCTCTCACCTGAGCTTGTCAGTTGTCAGAGGGAAAAATTGTAACTATCTATACTGATTCTAGATATGCTTTTGGAGTCTGCCATGATCATGGGGCATTATGGAAACTTAGGGATTCAAGACCAGTACTGGCAAGCCCATTCAGCATCAAAAACTAAAAGAATCCCTCTTAGAGGCCATAACGAAACCATCAAAGCTAGCGATCATTAAATGTCAAGCTCACACAGGAAAACAGGATCCTGTCAGCAAAGGAAACAATTAGCTGATCATTTTGCTAAACGGGCTGCGTATAATAACACACCAATCTCTTTATTCCAACAGAGAAATGACCAGGACACTGATAATCAAATTATTTCTTTACAGAGTGCAGCCACGGACACAGAGAAGAGAAAATGGTCCAAAGAAGGGTCCCTCTCTGATGGAGTCTGGACCCATAAGCAAACTAACAAACCTTTCCTCCCAAGGGCTTCTTTCCCAGGTATGGAAAAATCGCCCATGGCTTAGACCATGCTGGAAAGAACACCATGGTTCAAGATGTTGAAAAACATTGGGAAGCTGTAGGTTTCTCTACATATGCAGAGCAGTTCTGCAGGTGCTGTGCATTATGTCAAAAGTTTAATGTAGGAAAGGGCACCCAGGTAAGTCCCGCCTTACACCTAACCTAATGGGTCCATTCAACACCTTCAAATGGACTTCATTGAATTAACACCGTCAAAGGGGTACCGATACTGTTTAGTAATTGTTGATGTGATGGGTGGAAGCTTTCCCTTCCAAACATGCAGATGCCAAACCTGTGGCAAAAGCTTTGATAAAGGAAATCATTCCAAGATGGGGCATACCGCAGAAATTACAAACTGATAATGGCACACATTTGAACCACCTGGCTCCAGATAAATGTGCATCATTATTGCAAATACCACCCCAGAGTGGAGGTATTGTGGAACGATGCAATGGTACCTTGCAATCTAAATTGGCTAAAATCTGTGAGCAAACAAATTTAACTTGGCCTGATGCTCTGCCTCTGGCCTTGATGGGATTAAGGGGAAGAACACATCGGCAGTTAGGGCTGTCGCCATTCGAAATTCTGACCGGACGGCCCATGCCAGTCGGCATGGTCATAGGTAATGTTACACTGCATACTGTGGACAATGATCTTCTTTCCAGTCTTACAGGTCTCCGAGCTTCTCTGAAGGAAGTCCACGAGCAGGTGAATCAGGCCTGGAGAACTAGTCCTCCATCAAAGGACTCCCCGATTCCATTAGGAACCTGGATTCTGGCTAGAGATACTCGAAGGAAACATTGGCATCACCCTCGGTGGAGAGGACCGTTCCAAGTTCTGCTGTGGACACCACACGCTGTTAAAGTTGAGGGACTGCCTGCTTGGATTCACATCTCACATTGCAAAAGATGGCACCCTTGATTGTGGTCCTACTATGTCTTTCCATCCCCTTGTCGACTGCTCTGGTCACCTTGACTTTTCCTTTCGGAATCACCACATCAGTTCAGGTGGATTTCTGTTCTATTATTGACTGTGGGACTGATCGACAAATCCAGTGGAACTGGTCTGACAAATATGTGTGTGTAACTGTTACAAACTCTGGATTCGGAAGTAACTGTGACATGTGGGACTGGGTTTTGGCTAATACTGGAACTGATGACTGGGGTTTATCAACCCTATAAGGCCCAGAAGTATGGTCTGAAATATCGTTTTCTATTATAAAAGGACATGCCCTCATGAATGTGCCAATACCATTGTAACACTTTGATCATTACTCTGAAGAACCCTTCTTTACATGATTCAGGAACCTATATTTTAGGGGCATGTGTATCTGGAATAGATCCTCTAGGGAGATTTCAAATTAAGGTTGAGAACCCTGTTACTAACACCTCCCATTTCCCCACACACACACCTCTCTCTCCTACCCCTGGTCCAAAAACGCCCCCTGTCAAGGTCATGAATATTTCCACCTCTTCTTCCACTTTTCGATTGAAATTGGGTATGGGGATCAGAACCGTTGGCTGCAATGGGTATTATATTCGGCTAGACAAGTGAATCAATCTGATTGCTATGCATGTGCTATAGCTAGGCCACATTTGGCCACTGTCCCTTTTCCTCTTTCTAACATATCTGATCCTACTGGCCTTCCTTGCCTACTTGCCCTTTTTATCTCTTCCTCTATTCCAATCGACTCTAATTACATTACACTTTCCCTTCTTTTCCCCTACTCTTCCCATGACTCCCGATATTCCAGCCTGATGAAGGTATTTATACCTGTTTTTAGAAACCTCACTTCTCTCGTGGCACAAATGTTGGTAATATCCCATCCTCTTTTGTTTCCAAACTTTTCTGATTAATTCTTCCTCTTTAGCTTCCAAATTATCAATTTTTCTGATTACTCAGAATACTGATATTTGGATGGATGCCATAGGTCTAAATTGCTTGACATCCTTCCACCTGACTGGACTGGCACTTCTGCTTTAATACAATTTGTTATGCCTTTCCGACTTTTCCCTTTAACTGCCTTCCATGTGTCGACCATGTTTGGCCGACATGTCAACCCCATTCTGTGGACCCTTCCCAGTTTTCCCTACATGGCCCTGGGGTGTATTTTGATTCCATTCGAGTCCCTCGTGGAGTCCCTGATAAGTTCAAGGCAAGGGACCAAGTTGCTGCCGAATTTGAGTCTATTTTTCCTCAGGTTACTATAAACAAAAATGTAGATTGGATTAATTATCTATATTACAATCAACAAAGATTCTTAAATTTTACTAAGAAGCTGTTGAAGGTATCCATGAGCAACTTGATAAAACATCCCTCATGACCTGGCAAAATCGATTGGCTTTAGATATGCTCTTGGCTGAGAAAGGAGGCGTTTGTGCTATGTTTGGTGATGCATGCTGTACCTATATCCCTAATAATACAGCTCCTGATGGATCAATCACCCGTGCTTTAGCTGATTTGACATGAACTAGCTACTAATTCTGGCATTTCTAATCCTTGGGACAAATGGTTTATGTCCACTTTTGGGTCCTGGGGCCAATGGCTTAAATCAGTTTTCATCTCTCTTACGGTTGCTTTAATCGTTCTCCTGCTTGTAGCTTGCTGTATTGTTCCTTTGATAAGATACATTGTATCCAAGTATTTTACTGCCTCTATGGCAAAGACTTACTTTTTTACACAAAGAAAAAATGCTTCAGATCAGCACAGCCACCCCACACTCCTCCACCCACTCCATTCCATCCCCCTCTCCTACCCTTTCCTACTCAACTCTCCCTGATCAATTATTTTTTGTTTGCTAAAAAAGGGGGGAATGTGGAAGACGAATGTTCTCTTCGTTCCCTTGTACTAATTCATGTCTGAGAAGTAAGCTTTACGAAACCAAGTAACAGCATGCTTTGTTTTAGCAAACAGAAAAATGTTTGTGCAAAGGACTCAAGGTCTAAGCATTCCACACATGAGTCTGCCTTATCACGTTTTCCCTTAGCTTACATCTGAACGCCATAACAAAAGGAGCCAAGAAATCAAGTTTTACAAGGGACGTTAAAGGGGCTCAAGGTTTGTGTATAATAAATGTGTTGACTGTTACATTTTATAATGATATTAAATCACGCATTCTAGGGATATAAAACTGGACCCCACCCAACAGACGGGGTTCAGAAGAGCCCTGACGCTGTCCTGTATATTTGATTGTCTGCTTTTCTGAAACTCTTCTCACCGTGACTCTGAAAAATAAAGCTGCTTTATAACCACACCTGCTGTCTGGTCTGAAACCTTCGTCCACGCCTTTTTCAGGCCATTCTCTATTAACCCTAGAGATGGTTGTGTGTGAAAATCTTAGTAGATCAGCATTCTCTGAAATTCTCATACCAGCCCATTTGGTACCAACTGCCATGTCACATTCACCGTTGCTTTAATCACGTTTTTTCTCCATTCTGATGCTCTGATCCATTTGTACTAAGATTCTAAGCTGGCAAGAGTATGAGAGCACAGAATTAACAAATAATAATAAAATAATCACTAATAGGATTTGAAATAAATAATGAAAATCCAAACGCTTAATTACATCTAAATGTGTCCATATATTGAAGTTACCAACAAAGTAAACTACTTCTTAAAAGATGTGATATATGCTGGGGCGGTGCCACCATTAAGGAGAATTAGGCATTGGCCTAGGGCACAGATCATAAGGGGGACCCAGCAGTACAGGTTAGCTATCAAACAGTCGGTTGGCGCACAAATAAGCTTGACCTAAGGTGCAAAATAACCTAGTACCGGCACTGGATGTACAATCAATATACAGTTAGCAACAATTTAATGGTTAGAGTTGCTGCCTCGGAGATCCAAGGGGCCTGTGCTTGATTCCTCAGCACATTTAATCTGGAATTTACATGTTTTCTGCGTGTCGGAATCAGCTTTGTTTAGGTATTTCTGTCAAAAAATATATGCATGTCATGTTAATTTGCCTCTCCAAATAGGCCAGGTTTTAGTGAATGTGGGTTCATGTGTCAATATGTTCATAAAATACATGACCCATGTGTAGTATTGATTATTACCTTGATTCTGGTGGAGCCAGGACATATGTAGGCTCTAGCTCCCTGTAATCCGATGTTAGGCAAAGTAGGATAAGAAGATGGGTGAACGATGGAGGGATTATTATACAAGCAAAGCTAGACTTGCTCTGCTATAAGATGGTGTGAACAATGAGGTGAACTGTTTATTAATGATTGATTGATTTCATTTTTTATACTCTAGATACACTCAGAATAATTATTTTTTGCCTTTTCCTGCCGGAAACTTTCAGTTGACCTATATACATTTGAAGGACCTCCTGTCCCTAAAAGCATTGACATCCTAGTAAATTAATCATTTTACATTTTGCAGATGTCATATTGGCATTATCATAATATCACCACATATGACAGGTTTGATGGAACAAGTCTACCTAGCTCTAATGTTAGAATTTGCGACTCGCTATAATAAATTTAACATGTTTATTCGGTTCAGAGAACTTCTATTTATTTAAATTCCTCAGTTAACATAATATTCCTCAGATAACATAATCATTTGATGCTTTTTTGATTTCACCTCAGTTATTTGCCCATTAATCTAAAGTTCTGTGGGGGTTTTTTTGTATGCCAAGTCATGAAATTGTTTATTTTCATGTGAAAACATGCATAATATGCATTACAACATGCCATATATTTTACAAAGTCCCGGCCACTAAAGGCCAGCACTGTTGACACATGTTTATTGGGTTCTTTCCAATTTTCTCAAAGGAGAAAGGCTAATTTATAATCTTTAATGAAGTAATTAATCAAAAATGTCTGTAAACAAATGCTTAAATTTGACCAGTGCTAAAAAAATGTTGACAATGCTGGCAAAATGATGATTTTATTTGAATCAGTTATATAAGCCAAAGAAAATTAGCTTTCACTAGCACAATACAGGATACTGGCAATAATAAAAATAAAGAAAACAAGGAATTCTTTAACATTAGAAACACTATGCAACAAATGTTAACCTACAAACAGGAAAAACAGAAAAAGTGAAAAACAAATTTAATACTTTTGTACTTTCACAGACACAAGTTTTGTTATTAAGGTGATGAACAATCTCCCTTTTATTTTAGTAATCGATTTGCAAATTTTTCCCTGAATGGTGCTTCAAGTCAACTATATTTAGACGCGTGGTGTTCAGCTTGTAGTGACAGACTGTACTTTTGGTTCATCTTCAAGGGCTAACACTTGACCTGTGGTTGTTAGCTTTGCATGGTGGAGAGCTGATGGCTGTTCCAGCCCATTCAAATGACATCGGACAACAGAAGTTGTCAGGTTAAACCATTTATTGACATTTGGAATGTTGATCTTGCTGGATGTGTTGTGGAAGAGGAGGATTTAAAGTAAGAGGGCAATTGGTTTTAAGAAAGTACTTATGATCTACATAAATACAGGCCGAACTCTCCTTTAAAAAAAATCTTGGGATGAGACAAGACTTTTTTTCCTCGCACAAGACGCGATCTTTGTGAAGAGAGACAGAGAGACAATACTGTGAGACGGTCAAGTCATGCCCTACTTACAACCATTTTCAAACAAGATAACAGTCATCTAACCTCTCAGTTTTCGGAATTTTTTGGCAGACACACTTCCTGCGCTCTCAGCTCTTAAAATGTTATATGTTCTAGATGACACATCAATGACTAAAATATGAATAAAAATCATCGCATCAAAAAGGAATCCAAAAGCATTAAAGAGAAAAGGATGCAAAAAAGAAACCAAAAAAGAAAAAAAATAATCTATGTGCAAATTCTGAAAATAAGGAAAGTAATAATCAGCCCATCACACGAGAGTAGACTTTGTGCCAAGAGATTTAACCACGCACTGGGCCAGAAAAAGATAAAGTAGAACGTCGTAAAGAATTCAGAAACATTGGCACGATACAAATGCAGAGCAGGTTATAGATAATGGAAGTAGGAAAATTTGAAAGTCTCAAAAAAATGATAGTAAAGATTGCATTAGCGCAAACAAATGGAAAATTTTACTTGGTGAAATAACGGAACAGCTTAAAGGAGACCAAATACTTGTTTAAGGATGATTGGAGGAGAAGAGAGACAAGGCAGTGAGACAAAAGCACAGCTGCTGTACAGGCTTTAAATATTCAAAGCGCCGCACGAGATGCAGATCAGGGGCATGGCAGCAGCAGCAGCAAGCCAGCAACTGATCGAACAAAGAGGAGGTAAAACAAAACAATGTATTTGTTTCCCATTGTATCACTGTTTAAGAGGGGTTTGGAGGAGCAACCGTGTTTCCTTGGGGTACATTCAGCCCCCCTCTTCACAATGACACTTGTGTGCTGGTGGGGGGGAGTTGGAGGGAAGGGGTTGGTGAGCGAAGTGAACAGGGGGCAAAACCCCCCTAGTCGTCTTTAAAAGAAAAAGCTGTGTTTTTCAGAAAAGCATAAATATAGGCATGCTGTAAATTTTTCTCAAAATAGTTTAATTTTGTGTTCGACTTCAGAAAGGACATAGATTAATCAGGTACAGTATGTGGGAGTCAATTTAGTAATTCTGTTGTGATTGTTTAAAATAGATGTAATCCTTCTTTTTTCTTAAAACAAGAAAAGGCAATGTTGTCTACTTTCACATTTTAGAAACCCACTATCCACAGCACAATAGCTTGCAATGCTGAAACAAAAAATAAGAGAAATATTAAAGAACAAAAAAAAAAAAACATTACTACCAAAATATGCTTAAGTATCCCAAAATCCAAACACCCTGAAACCACAATTAACCATAAGGATGTGCTTCTTACCAAGGGAAATCCTAAAATGATTAAAGCATTGGAGGTTCAGATAATGTGAAATTCATATGTTATGCAGACCACCTAGATGTAAATTAATAGACGATGATCTCCATTGAATCATTAATTGATTCATTCTCATCCCATCTAGTGCAATACATGGTTGCATCAATTGGAATACAGGAATAAAGCATGGATAAAAGTCTATCTTGGGACATACTCACAATTATTACTAATTAAGCACGGCTAAACCTGCTTTGAAACGTGGAAGGAAACTGGGAAGAAAAGCTACATGTGAGGAGAGTATGCAGACTGAATACAGACTGTGGTCAAGCTAGATTTGATCCCAGGACACTGGATCTAATAAACAGCAGCATTAACCATGCCTCTTACACAGTAATTAATTAAGCATTACAATCAAATGTCTTCGCAATGTCATTATGTTTTGAGTTCTGTCAGTGTACAATGTTTTAAGTTCGTGGGCGTTAGATACTTCATTTACTTTGCTTTGTTTATGTCTTAACGTTTTCAATATTGGGGATTAGTATGGAATTTCTTTCCGTTTTTGTAGACATCTTTGTCTGTATGACCAAACACATTTGAGATCACAACAATCATATAATAAACTGAATGCTTTGTATTGATGTTTTTCTTTTTGAAAGGAGACAAGGAAAAGAGAAGAAGTAAACTTTGATTTTTGTTATTTTTATTTTTATAAGGAACTAATGGACAAAAACCTCCCAACTGTCGCTCTTCTCTGTCTTATTGCAGTGCTGCATTGGTTTCAGTTTCTTCATTATTTCATAGTCATTATAAGGTCATTATGTTTTGAATACCTAGAGCAGAGGTCTCCAACCTTTTTTTCCCCTGAGAGCTACTTTTACAAAATGAGAATGGCTGAGGGCAACTCATGTTTTCTTACATTTATTCTCATAGCTTATTTCAACCCAAACAAACTGAATAAGCTTGTTTTGCCTGAACATTTGCAAAATATTGGTGGCCAAAACTCACATTTTGCATTAAAACATCACAAAAAATATTTAGTTCACCTGCAAGTGCATTTTGTATGTCTGTGTGTATTTTCTAGTGAATCTCACACTATTAAATTAAAACATGAATGCTGTCAAAGCAAAACAATGCAATTACAAACACACAGATATTACTTACTTATTCATTTGTCATTTTGTTACATGTCACTGTTTCACTTCACAAGAGTATTCACATGTCCAGTTGCATGTGTGATGTGTTTTTTAGTTAGTGAGCACTGCATGGAGTCAACAAGAGCGGTCGAGTATAGTCACTCAGGTTCACTCTTATGGAGTCATTTAAATGCTTCTCTCTCAGTCTTGTTCTGAACTTTGATTTAATGATATTATTGCCAGAAAAGGGCGACTTGCAGAGGTATGGAGACCCAAACAAAGCAGACATTTTCAGAGCTGCTTGGTGAAGATTCTAATAGTTATCTGGCTCTACTAAGCTCCAGAAATGCTGAGAATGCTTTTGAGACTTTAACTGCACATTATTTTGAAGGTTTACTAATATATAAAATCCAGTGTCTCTCTGTCTGTCCGCTTTTCACGAGAGAACTACTTAATGGATTTAGATTTTTTTTTTTCTATAATTTGCTTGAACATTCTGGCTTATTTTGCAACTTCTCTCATTCCACTATGTATTATAGTTCATTTGCGGTACCAATTTATTAGCGCAAATCCAAGAAACATGCAGCAGGCGAGGGGAGGGGCCTTCCTCACTCACTCGCCAGCTTGGGCATGTTTCTTAACTTCGCTTAGCTAGCAAACGAGAGACCAATTGAATTCAACTTTGTTTGATATTTAAAATAAGGTGTTAGGTCTTGATGAGTTTGAGTCGGATATTCTCTTAAGTGTATGCCACATTGAAAAGATCAGATTGCAATTCAGATTGTGGATCGTGATTTTGTGTTAAAAGGATCGTGATGTGAATTTTTGGAAATTTACCCACCCCTAATTTGACTAATCAAGTTTTCAAATTTATGTAGGATTCATTAACCCTTTTGTGAGCTACATGGAAAGGGGTTGCGAGCTACCGGTAGCTTGCAAGCGATGTGTTGGAGACCCATGACCTAGAGAATACAGACTCTTCCTGAAGTACAACTATCAAATCTTTTTGGATGTGTCTGTATTCTTCTGATGTCAACCATCCAGTTTTTAAATGTTTCGGTTATTTTGTTTAACATCTAGTCATTTATTAAATAAAATACTCAATGAAGGGATTCAGAAAGAGCAAACAGAAACTGTCAAATAAATAGAATAGAAAATATACTCCAACCACCCTCCTCTGCCCGATAAACAAAAGTTTGTTTTTTGAAAGTGTTGTAGCACTAAGGACATGATAAATTCCATTTTAAGATTGTTCTTTAATTTATGATTGCTTCACAAAACCAAGTAGCACTTTAAATCCTTTTTAATCTATGTGTTCCTCAACTCACTTGTTATTTGCTAAGTTGTTTTTGTAAAGTATGCCAAACTTAGCAACAGGCAGAGGTCACCAGAGAACACATTAAATGCATGTCATGCCAATGCTCTGGGTTAATATTTGCCTAGATAATGACATTTTAATTCATACCTATTGACACCTATAACTAATCCCCAGATGACCGCCAAAGTACCATACAACAAAGCACATTAGTGAACCTGCAGGGGACACAAAGCAATCTAGATTTATGCAAATTGCATTTCTGCTGTCTTCATAACTCATTGCGTGGCATGAGATTGCCTCCTCAGAATACAGCACTGCTTTTAGAGCAGACACATAAGTGTATGGCGGCATTACTGTCAGATGTACAGTGAAATTCATAAGTACTTGCATGTGCTAATCAGCATGCAGTATATTGTCCCATACCCAATGATGATAAGGAAGATGAAGATGAAAAGGTAGGAATGCTCTTGCTGCAGATCACTTCCTTATTCTAAACACAAGGGGCTAATGACAGAGAGTGGCCTTTTGAACCAGGGCTAACTCCAGGGCAAGACCCATCTTTGAAAGTTTTGAAGCTGTTCAAACAGAGCTTCATCTGCCAGATCCAGGTATAGCTGTATCACTGAATCCCAATTCTTAATTAAAATATCAGACAGTTTTACTTGTTTCTATACTGCATGCCCTGTACAATATACCAATATAAAAAAGATGTCTTAAAAGTCATAATCTTAAAAATTCCCCAAACATAACATAGTATAACAATTCAAAATCATCTTAATCTACCTCAAAGATCTATGGGATAAATAAAATGAATGAGATTTTTTTGGTAGGCTGCTAAGTAACTACACTTTTACTGAAAGGGCAGATAAGTAACAAAATATATGTCTTTAAAACCAAATTGTGAGTCCAAAATTGGACAAGTGTAAACCAGGAACTTGATGCAAGTCAAAGGATTCTCAAAACCACACAATTGGGTTATGGGGCCTGGTACAACAGTGAAACCAAAGGAAAAGCAATCAAATGGTGCTGTTGTTTTGAAAAACAAAAGAAAGCTTTTCCACTAAATTCTTCAAAGTTTTGATTTGGACAGAAGAATGAATGTTTTTATGAATTATACTCCGAGGTACACATGATACACACAGCAACACTAGCAAGGGCAAAGCAACTCTTAATACTCTTAGTCTTGCCTCTGTCAAGACTCACTTGGCATGAAAAAATAAAAAATAATTTGAAAGCACTTGGATTTTAGCACAACATTATGACAAGAAATAAACAAAACACCATTAATATATAAAAAGAGTGCTAAAATCAAAGCAGGCTTGCTTACGATAACATGCTGTGAATGCCTGCCTCAAATACAGTAGGTGGCTGCTAATTAGATGTAAAAAATTAAAAGCATAAAATTATTGTGTTTTAAAAAGTGCAAAGCATAAGTGCAGACATTGGATCAAAAGAAAGAAAATTCAGATAATCACAAAGTGTATAGGGCAATAAATTGACAAAGTCAGGCTTTTCCAGATTATAACCTTTCTATGTTTCAAGGACTCCTTCCACAAGGAAATCTGACTTTTGTGATGTTAAAGACCAACTCAGTTAGTCACACCTGCACAATGCTTGGATTTTAGAAAAAAAGAAATGTGAAGGGAGAAGGCACAAAAAAGCATAAAACAGCACAAAAATCCATTCCACTAGCCCCAAAATTGACTATTCTCAAATCTAGGTATGTTAGCTATTCGTTCACGTCCTGTCACAGATGATTTAAAAACTGTCTGTCTGACAGTGCTTCACTACTTACTTTTGTAAGAATTTGTTTTGTCTTTAATTGTTTGCACTTCCTTTGTCTAGTTTATGATTTGCTGTTCACTGCAGCATGTGCTGACGGTATCTTTGTGTGTGGGAATTCTTACTCGTGAATGACAACATATTAATATCCCATGTGCTCTTTTGTATACGTGCAAGTAGCAGACAATGCTCACTTGGTAGATCTTTGCAAGCGCAAGGTAGACTGGATCAGTTTTTTTTTTTAAATTGTTAAATGAAAAAAGAGAAAGTTTTAAATGTCTTTTATATTCCACAATACCTTTCTCTTTTCTTTGTATTAGTCGAAGGTGACTGGATCAGTTTTTTT